>NC_068285.1:1571034-1684540 GCF_025860055.1 Xyrauchen texanus
ATATATATATAATAGCCTATCCCATGAGTCCTAATAAATGCAATTTCAACTATTTCTGAAGTGCTTTTATAAAGAACACCGCTTTCTCACATAACGCAGTGAAGCAGCCCCTGCACGAGAGAATAATTGATTCTCGAGCCATCGATATCAACAGATTCTGCACCATCGCCACGGACAGCACCTGGTAACGTCGCACGAAAGAAAATATATAGTAACGGCGTGATGTGGAAATAAAATTGCTATATGAGACAAAATTGCCCTGCTCCCTCCAAAATGGATAAAAATGCATACTCTACAAGGTGGATAAAACAATCTAAATAAATCTATGACGATTATCACTATTGAAATAAAATGTGAAGTTATACATGGCATGCAAAATATTACTTTTTATTTCAGCGTTGAGCATTATAAACAATCAGACACGAATCTGCAATAACCAATCATATGAGTTTAGATAAGAGTGAAGAAAAAAAACTGCTCGTTCGCGGGAGTTTTTGCCGCGTTCACGCGAGTGCCGCTCACCTCAGACAGAGACAGACAGACACAATCTGGATTTCACTGAATTCACTTGAGGAAAACTGTAGAAGATATTAACTTAGAATCCTGTTGTTTTTTCATGCTACTAAAATAACGACTTGATTTTGTAATCGGAAAAACTAATTAACTAATTCATAAATGGTTCTTGTGATAGCCTAAAATAATTACCCCCCATGTATAATATTCTTTTAATCAACATTATTCATTATTACAATAACACGAGCAAAAATCGCAGTAATGGTGTTTTCAGTTATTTGTCAAAAATTGCTATCATTTCAGATTCAACCTTTCTGGGATTGCTGTGGTAGATCAGTTTTTTCGTGCGTTGCGTGAAATTAAATATAAGCATAGGCTATATGGTGTAGCCTACAGTAGGTCTGGCATTTCAGTTATTGGTTTATAAATATAATATATATATTCCGCCTTAGTGGGTCGTATTACTGGCATACAAATAAAGAGAAGAAAGCAGTAAACATTTGAAATGGGCCGTTATTGATGCATCAGTATAGGGATGTGCATCACAGAACCGCGCGATTCTTGCTCTTGAATAGGGAGGGCATCACAGAACAGAATGGTTTAAAGTAAAATCACTTTTCTATGATGTGATAAATGAGCAGGGCCCGGTTTCCCAAAACGTTCTTATCGCTAAGTAGTTCTTAACCTATTCCTTATCCTCTCTCTTAACATTATGGCACGATTCCCAACACGTTCGTACGCTAAATTACGGAGCCCGGGAAGTCACCTGTGGGAGAAAAAAAAAAAACAATCCATGGCGACGGTTTTGCAATCAGTCCGCTCGGTTTATAAACCGTACTCACGAATTCTCAAACTGTTCCCTCGGTTTAACAAATCGTGCCCAAGGATTAATAAACCGTACCCACGAGTTCCTAATCCACGCTCTCAGATTTGTAAACCGTGCCTTCAGTTTTTGCAATCTATACCCACAATTTCATAAACCGTGCCCATGCTTTCGCAATCCGTGTACAATCCACGGGTTTATCTTGATTTAATCTGTATTTGATCATTTTATTAGTTCATTAACTAATTATGTTAACTCAACTAATTTAATGTAAAGAGATGGATACTAATTAGGCTACTAAGTAAATAATGTCAACTAAATAAAAGTAGTTGCGAATGATGTATTATTCTTTTCTGTATGAGCAGAAATTATGGAGTATTTTAAGTTGTTAGGGATACCCGGTTCGTCTACCCGTCATATTGTGTGAACATATTACTGACAATTTGATAATTTAATTAATAGTCTATATTTTACTGATAACTTAAACTGTTAAAATAAATGTTACTGGAATAATTTGAGGAATGTTTCATTTGCATAGAACGTGTTTGTCTTTCTTAACTCCGTAAAGCACCTTCGCGTGAAGTGGAAAATCGATTCCTGAGCAATCGATGCCAACTAATTCAGCACCTTCACTTGGGACAGCGCCTTTGTAACGTTGAACATAAGAGGCAGTGTTAAGAAGCTTCCTAAGGGACACTTCGGGGAACACACTTAGGAACATAAACAACTTTGGTAAGATATATCTTTCGAGTCTTCTTAGCGCGCTAAGAGTGAGCGTTATCGGGGAACCGGGCCCTATCTTATTTTTTCTGTTTAGAAATCAAAAACGAGAAAACAAATTATCCGAAGGTACACGGACAGTACAGACATTTTTCTGTTTATCATTTGTTCTTTAAAAAGTTGCATGATGAAGTGAGAAGAAGAGAGAAGTTTTTAAAAGCATACTTAAAACAATATGGTGGAGGGCTGTCCCTATGAAGGTCAGTTTTCCTTTTCGGCCTTTCAGGCTGTAATTTGACCAGGCCTCATAGCTATTTTTCTAAGGATTCTCCTCACAGCGTCTCCAATGTTGCTGCCTCCCATCAGGCTCAAAAACTGTATCTATGCAACATATAAAGATAAATATTAAAAAGCAAATGTTAGTGTTGCAATGGCACGCGAAGCAGGGTTAATCGCTGGCACACAAGCAAATGCGAAAGGTGTATGTATTTCATTCAGATAAATTAGCCTACATGCACACAGATCTACATTTCGAACTTAAAAATGGCACTTTGTGACAAAAAGGTTGCCGACCCCTGTGCTACATCAACATACCATCCTTTTTTTTTCTTCTGGGCCCTCAAGTTTTAATATTAAAGCTTGCAGCTCCTGCACTGTTTTGCAGGGCCTCTCAATGGTCTCCTGTGGTGGTGTTGTGATGGTTGCCGAACCAGGACGATTCTGTTGAATAGCCTGGACCAGACGCTCAATTGAATTTGAAATATCTGTCGACATTCTCTCTATTGCGAGGAGCATCCGCTGCTCAGATTGCTCGATGAGATGCTGGAAATCTGAAAAATTGAGATGGGTGAGATGATGATGGGGGGGTTTGGTCATCTTAACATTTAATTATTTGCTTAGTATTCAGGCATATGTGTGGTACTTCAAGAAATAAAATATAGACATTGGCATGACTGTGTTGCCAGATGCAATATCTATGGTCTAATTTGGATAGTAAGTCAAGTCATCTTCATTTATATAGCGCTTTTAACAATGTAGATTGTTTCAAAGCAGCTTTACAGAGATAAACGTATAATTCAAGGTAACCGCGATTGGGATTAGACAGTAATAAAAATTAAAAAAAGCAGCCATAAACTTAATTTACTGAAGATAAAAAAAAAAAAAACATTTATCTTAACAGATGAATAGAAGACCAACATTAAACATACATACCATGGAAAGTATTATTAGCTGAAAGATTTGGCAGGGATGGCTCATCTTCCTCAGGTGCGTGAGCAGTGACTGTGATGTCAGTAGGTGGTTTGTCTAAGAACAGACATTGAAAGCATGAGATAAACTCATAGTTCAGGGGAGTTGAGTACAAGGAATTGTAACTTACACAAAATGCCATGACAAAAAATACCAACCTACAACTCACACAATATAAGACACTCCAACCGAATTCAAAACATTTTTAAAATAGGATTTTCATTTGAAATCTGTTTGTATTTCACACAAAATAGCCTGTTCCCGTCAGCTGGCAATGCACTTAGTTTGCCTGTTCACTAATTGACACACCACCATCAAATCAACACAACACAAGAAATGACACCAAAAGTTAAATCTGTTACTCACAACTCGGAGGCTTTGGGAGGCTTGATGGCTTTTGAGAGGATGTGGACATTTTTCTCCTTTTTTCGGTAGGAATCTCACATTCTCCTAGTAATTCAGGATGAATATAGTTTAGTTTTATACAGTATATCTCTGTAATCATGCATGGTATATGACATGATTTTTATACATAAACAGCGCGTGTGTTTACCTTCACTCTCTGTGCAGTATTTTGATGGTACTTTTTTTTTCCGCACTTTTAGCACCTCTTCTTCTGTGTCCACATTTGAACTTTCTACAGCTTTTTTGGCTCGCTCTCTGGCTGTCTTATAGTTGTGTAAGGACAGAGTAAATTTGTGTTGTCTTTTTAGTTTTTGTAATCATTTTACTATGTAAAGGCAGTGTACCTCCATATGACTATATATTTATTTAGTTTTCTCACCAGTCTCGGAGAGTATTCTTATTTTATGTCGCTTCCAGAGCTCCTTATCTGGCCTTTGGGAGGCCTTTGCCATGGCATCAGCGTTTCTACGGGGCCAGTAGCAAATCAGAACCTAAAACATTTCATGGAAAAGTTAATCACATCTTATTTTTTACGGTATTAATTATGTGTGTGTGTAAGTGTGTATGACTGCACGTGCATGTACCCTTACCCCATTCACCTCCTCTACCCATAATGCAGGCACCACAGCAATTGCATTTTCTTGTTCAAAAATAACTATGTAAAATCCAACCTACATTACAAACAGAAGAACATAAACGCTTTAGAAAAGAGGGCCAATAAATATGAAATCTAATTTAAGACATTAAAGCAATGACAGAAAAAAGAATACTAATGTACATATTTCCATATTTCCTTAATCAAGGTCATGAAGGAGAGAAAAGACAACTTTGCGGCCATGCCCGTCCTCAAGGATCATTGCCCTTCCTTGCAAGTTTGTCTTGTCCAGAATCTCCATCTTTGATGGACCACATACATAGGCTCCATAGATCATTGAGTCACATGGCTCGTAAAGGTATGACGTTAAGTGCGAGAAGACTCTACATAAGAGCTTTCCGAGTTGGTCCTCTCCAGAACTTCACAGCAGGATGTTGGGCTAACAATGTAAACATTATTAGGATGTTTCAATTGTATTGGTCTCTCTTCACTTGTTTGTATAGGAATCTGTGAACGTTCTTGGAGCCGCTTTTGCTGCTTGGACTAGAACATGGTTTCCTGATCTAACCATCTTCTTCAGCTGGTGCAGGTAGCTCTCAAACGCAAAGGCACTGCATTTGTCTAATGATCCATATGTGGTGGCATCAGAAGTGAGGTGAAGCAGTGAGTGCACATTGTACACTAGGAATTCTTTCCCATATATGTGCCGGCCTTGTTCTACAAAATATGTGAGGAGCTCATGGGCATACACACTGTAGGTTAATGTTAAATGTGGAGACACTAGTATACACAAAGCCACACTAAAGGCCATGAAATGACTGTACAGGGTTTCTGGCAGGATTCCTCGGAGAACAACTTTGCCAGTGTAGAGCATAAACTGCCTGAATTCAGTGGCCTTCCACCTCTCCAATTCCTCCAGACTGCGTGGCTTCCTGGCAAAAAGATGGGGTATGTCACTTCTCAAATTCCTTAGCCTCTGATTGACCTCCCTCAGCTGAGCCGGCGATAGCCGATGCCCCGACTTGCCCCGTGACCATAGTAGGAGCATTTTTCTCATCACTCCCAGGCAGCACTGGTGCATGTAGTCAGCAGGGAAAGACTTGATCATGTCAATTTGGAGATTGCTGAAAGGGGACACAGCATTTTCTTGATGATGTTCTGGCTGGTGTTGCTCTCTAAATGAGACATCATTCCTCAAAGTGAGGTCATGCACTTGTTGGTACGTGATGCGCCCCTCCCAGTTGCCTTTTTGGGTGCATTTGTCACAGCCATAGTAACCTGAGAATTGTTTGATGCACTTCAGCATGGCTTTTGCTGGTGCATCACAGGTAATGCATCTCAATCTTACATTGAGTGTTGTTTCTCCCCATGCAAAGCCATTCATTAGAATCATTTTCAGTTCATCTGATATGACTTTAATGAAGTCCAGTGATTTGGGCTTGGCCTCAGTAAGGGCAATGGTCAAAGGAAATATGCTTGCTGGTTTTAGATGTACTGTGCAGAGTACAGGCCAGAAAGATTTACCAGTGCTCTTAAAGAGTGGCAGTCCATCTACATTGAGGGAAATCTCAAGCTCAGTGATGTCTTTTGCATAATTGTTGGGATACTGATTCAAGCACATTATTAATTGTTCAGTCACTCCTAATTTAATGCATTCCACACCAGACACCATTTCAACAGGATCAGTTTTTAATAATGTTTTAGTAGTAGATGGCAGGTGTTTATGCCCTTGATCCCTGAGAATTTTGAGCAGTTTGTCTGCAGCGTTGTGCTTGATATTATATTCATTGATCCACTTCTTTAACTCCTCTGCTAAATTTTCAGTGTCAATGTTGGCAGTACTCTCAAAAAACTCTCCATCCATGTCACTACCGGAATATTCAAGAACCATATTCTCTGTGTCTTCTGCCATTGTATGTTGTAGCGATGTGACTGCATTGATGTCAGTATTGACAAACGACATTTCATCGCTGTCACTATTAGATTCTCCAGTCATTGCATTTTTTAGGCCTGGGTTACAGATTGGCATAGTGTCCCTGGGATTGTGTGCTTCACTGTCTAGCACATTACTAGGACCAGCTGAGTTAGTGTGCACATTTCTCATTTTCCTTTGCACCCTCTGCCATAGTCGTTTGTATTCTCTTTTCCTAGCTTCTGCAGGCATCCAATTGTGTGACACAGCTATGTGTTTTTTTCTCTGCAAATGGGTACACACATGTAATTTAAGTAGAAAACCTAAAGATCATTCATTTTGAGGCAAATAGAGTGATCTTTCACGCCACATTATAAGGTGAAAAACATCTTGTTATAACAATAAACTTATCACATTGCTGTGAAATCGATCCCTTTTTCTGGCATGTCAGCAAAATGCTGTAAATTTGAAAACCTTTTTTGCAAGACAAGCCTACCTTCTGAGATGACATCATGCTAGTCTGTCTGTAGGGCAGGGTCTGGAAAGCACATAAGAGGCATAAAGTGAATGGAAATCACATATATGTTGGAGAATATTATTTACACTGTTACTTCAAAGGATATGATAGATCCATGCCTGAATTGTGACTTGCCTACCCGGTTGTGCATTAAAGTGTAATTTCTATAATAATATTAATTATTCATTCATTTATTTAATTCGTTTTTATTTTATTTTGTTTGTGTTTTACAGTGTATTTATTTTTTGTTATGGAAAAACATGTTAAAGAAATCAGAAACTGCAAGAGCTTGTGAATCAAATTGAATTATGAAATCTATATGAGTCTCCAGGTCAACATCTGCCTTATAACTTTTAAATACTAAGAATGTTTCTGGTAGGCATTCAAAACGTATAGGCTACTTACAAAGACAAAGTCGCTCTGTGCTAGGGCTCTTAAAAGAGCCTTTGGGGTGTAGTTAGCTGCTGTTGACACAAGGAAAGGGGAGAGAAAGTAGAAACATGTATGAATATGAGTGAGATATATCTGTACAAATTAAAATGCATTCAATTTCGGCAATGATTTTTGACTAATCAGGATGACTGCTAGATTTATCACTTACAATAATCAGACTGCAATATATACTGAAAAAAAAGAGAAGAGAATAATTATTTTCATGGTATTAATTCCAAAAGTTAATAAAGGCTCTTGATTTATTAATATATCAATTGCATCAAAAAATGCATGAGAAGAATGCAGTAATGCATCTGATGAGACTTTACAACCCACTAACAAACAAGAAACCATATTAAGTCAGTAAAATACATTTTCCTTCTTGAAAATACTACTAGGCTACTAATTAGTATTATTATTTTTAATATTGTTAACAGTAATAATAAAATATAATTATTATCATTGTCATTATAATTATGAATAGTATTAATAATACTAATAATAACTTATTTTATTATTATTTGACAGACGGATGGCCGATTTCATTATAGATCTGATCTCATCTTTACAAGCCACGTCTCTCGCTCTCACAGGCATAGCTGCGAGCGCTGGCGCGTACACCACCAGCGGCGCGCTCACGCCCTCGCAGCCAAACAACGCGCGCTCACGCGCTCGCAGCCAAGCCTGTGGGCTTTCCATACAAAGTAAAGATAATATTATTAATAATTGTATATTTTATTTATTTTAAAGTAACGATAACATCACAGACATGATGACTGATGAAACGCAAAAGTTCATTTCAAAATGAGCGGGTTATTATCCCAAATGACGTCACACAGACTTAACGGCATTTAACGGTATTTAATTATAGCGACTAGTGGACGGTGGGGAAAAAAACCGGAAAACCATTGTTTATGTGAAAAGTAGGGGTACATTTACTGGAAAAGACAGTTAATCAATTTTGTGACAATTAAAAATGTTCATTTAGGTGAAAGCGGCAGTTATTTATCTTATAAATGTGGTTAGAGTAACTTAACGTTAGGGGCCTAACGTTATAGCCTATAACGTTAGGTTATACTAGTATGCTATAATTAGATTTTATTATTTACTTTCTTCAAATTTGTAAGTGTAATACCTTTGTAGGGGGTTCGTATGTTTTAAAAGTAAAATCAGTTACGTAAAAAGTACTTTACCTCAAAAATGCTGGTAGAATAGGATGTCCACTTACAAAGAAAACCGGGTTCTGCGCGCAGTGGTCACAACCCCTGCTTATATATGCCCGCTCGCGGACAATGGCACGCGCACAAATGTATATTGATATTATTATTATTTTTTTTTTAAATGTAGGCTACATTTATATAATGATACCTTGCGTTACCTTGTCAAAAAGTGATATACCACAATAATTTAGTAAATATAAGTTATATATAAACTTTTGAATATAAATATGTTAACTAAATTGGCTAGATTTACGAAATTAATTAACAATTAAAATGAATCGGGTGTTGGGTACCTGCCTGGACGGGATGGGAAATACACATAACATATAATACATATTCAACAACCCATAGGTGGCGATATATGCTATAGTCGTCATAAGCATGCATGCAAGCGAAGAATTCTTAACCTAATTTGGTTAACAGCTGCACGCGAGTTTACTTTATCAACGCGTGGCAGCCCTTATGGTGGAAGCATTCGGCTTTGATGTGCAAATGTTTGAGAAGTAAGTAGAATGATATGGAATAATATGTGGAAATGTATGTTTTTTTCATAGTGTGATAATTTGTGGGATTGTGAGCGCTTTCCCAGAGCTGTCTAACGCGTTTTGCACGCGGCCCTGTTAAAGGAGCTTTAAAATTTTTAAAATGCAGTGATGAAATCTATCTTATAGAATTTAAAGTAAATCAAACATGTAAGAGAAGTGCAAGGTGCATCATATGTTAATTAGTTGTGAATGAAACCGTTTTGCATACAAAAATAACGTACAGGAATCCTGCAGTTTTTTTTTGCAGGATGTTGTTTTATTTATGCATTGACAATATGTGCAGGAAATTTCTACAGGTTTTAGAATGAAACATGCAGGGACAGGCAAAGCAAGTTTATTAATATAGCACATTGCATACACAATGGTAATTCAAAGTGCTTTACATAGAAGAAATTAAAATAATCAAAAGAAATAAGAATAATTAAAGTACGAACAGTGTTACAGTGCTCATTCAGTAAATGCACAGCTAAACAGATGTGTTTTGAGTCTAGATTTGTCTGTGACTACTGTAATAGCACATCTGGGCCCGTATTCATAAAAATTATAATTGCAAAGAGTAGCTATATTGACAAAATCCTAAGAAAGTTTTTAGAAATGTGGGTGTTTACTCTTAAAATTAAATAAAAATCCTAGTAAAGTAATTCAGAAAGAGGTTAAAAGAGGTCTTAAGGTCAAAATTGTTAGGAGTAAGGACTTTTAAGAGGCTTAAGAGTTTTTTTTAACAGGAGAAAATGACAGAAAGACGAAGAGGGAGAAGAAATGTTTTGCGCACAATGGATGACAGTGAGTTGATAAGACGCTATATATTAGATCTAAATGTAACTGGGAGCCAGTGTAAAGATCTGAGGACTGGTGTGTTCATATTTTCTGGTTCCTCAATATGGCAGCAGCGTTCTGTATGAGCTGCAACTGTTTTATGGTCTTTTGGGGAAGTGTTGTATTTCTATTCCACTGTAATACCTAGATACACAAGTGTGTTTCCTCTATATGCATTAAACAGAGGCGTAGTTGAATAGGGCATATACATACTCAGTCCAACACACACACACACACACACACACAGTGTGTGCGCACAACAGATAAACAGGATATCTGACAAGGAAGAGCAGAAAGGTTTTACTTAATTTCTTTACCAGAGGCAGATGAAATACAATATAATGATACCTTGCGCTATATCACTAAATTACAAACAAATATATTTTACCCTGTGGTGCTCCTCATTTGTGTTCTTCATGACCGGACACCTGAAAATGAAACTTAAGCAAAATCAATGTAATATACTTTAGTTCAATAATAGTTTTGTTTTGTATTTTGAGAGCATTTTATATCAATTCATATTTATGAAATAATTATGGTCCATTTTTGCCATTGAAAATAATAATAATTTTTTCATTTTTCAATTATTGCAGTATTTCAGATTAACATAGACTGGGCCTTTTAAATCCATTGTTTTTGAAGGCAGACTAGCGCCACCTGTTGAGAGAAAATAAAATAAAACATGTAATTTCATGGTGTAACCACTAGATCCCGTGCATACCATTCGATGAAGCTATGTTTTAAAAAAATTCAAAATGCAAAACTTTTTCGGTCAAAAGTGACCGAAGACCACCAGGGGTAATGTGGTCTTTCATTCACTGCAATACAAGTTTACAAGTATGACGTCCTGCTTTTGAGAAACCTGGAAATGTGAAGTCAAAATACTCGCAAAGTGGGACAATGGGTAAAGTGGGACAGTTAAGCTTCTTAATTTCTATCTTTACATGTAAATTATTCCATTACTAAAAATCAACATTGAGCTCATCATAAGCAAGTATGTGATTAAAAAAAAATAGGTTATGTGGCTATGACATCACTTCCGGGGGTGTGGCACATCATATTCAACAACCTTACAGTGAACCGTGATGGTAAAGTAAAATGAAATAGCATTCTGAGGTGAATAATGTTAAGATTATAAAAATTAAAACACTCATGGATCATTTGTAATTGTTATATATTTTGTTATAGGATGTAATGGTGAATCGGATCTTTTAAAAATCACATTCATATGAATCTTTTTGTCTCTAACCTACAACTGGGTTATATTGGTCACATGGTATACATTGGCTGCCAGTGTATAAAGAGCAAACTAGCACAGGTCAGTTCTTTTCACTTTTCAGTGTCCCTCATAAATGTACATCTCTTAGAAAATTACAACCTTAGTGATACTAATGTTGTGTTTTCTTTTAAACACCTAGGCAGGTTTGATGCATGTAGTCAATTGGAAATTGCTTTATCCACTGGAAGCCTCAATGGTGCAAAGTGAGGTTATCCACCACTAGGTCGGTCCAACACCTATGTGTCCTTCTGTGTGCATTTATCACAACAATAGTAGCTACTTGTTTACTACTGGCAAATAACCTTAGGAGCTAATCCATTTTCACATCCATCCATTCAGCCAAAACCTAGATGTATTTTTATGTTTTTAATCCAGTCTCTACTTTTGCAAGTGTTCATCTATTCCTCAGTTTATCATTTTGCTGATTTGGGAGGAGGCTGCATTACATGAAGGACACAGATGGGTGACAGGTGAATGATGCACAATAATGTTTCCCTGTATTCAGCAGTTGGGGTTGGTGTCCCGAGGAACACATCTGGAATACAACAGAGTCAGTTTTTTATTTTATTGTTCCTGTTGAAATAAAACCTCCCTCCCATTTGTTATTGTTTTAATAAAACTGTTAAACTCTGTAGTGAAATTGTAGTGTTGTTTTGTTCAGTCTTGCCAAATAGATTTCGCCCAACAGTGTATGTAATTGTAAACCATAAAAATGAAAAATCTTTCAAATAAACCATGAAAAATCTTTAAAATTTATATCATTTCTATATTATAATTTATAATATAGGTATAACATACCTGATTCAAGTCATCAGTTGAGTAGTACATTACTTAAAGACCTGAAACATTCCAGGAAAATGGTAAGGAAACCCTATAAATATTAAATATGAGCGCCCACTGCCTGTTAATGGTAAGTGATATTAAAATAATAACCTGCAGGGAACGTTCTCTTTAGGTTATAAAATAACAACCTGGAGGGAACGTTCCCAGAACGTTCTCTTTAGGTTATAAAAATTAAACCTAAAAATAACCTGCAGGGAACGTTCTGGGAAGGTTCTCTTTAGGTTATAAAATAACGACCTGCAGGGAACGTTCCCAGAACGTTCTCTTTAGGTTATAAAAATTAAACCTAAAAATAACCTGCAGGGAACGTTCTGGGAAGGTTCTCTTTAGGTTATAAAATAACAACCTGCAGGGAACGTTCCCAGAACGTTCTCTTTAGGTTATAAAACAGAAAACCTACAGAGAACGTTCCTAGAACGTTCTTATTTGGTTCCCCAAAAAATAACCAAATGAGAACCATATGGGAACGTTAGGGGAACGTTCTGTGTTTACTGGGCCGTTATCTTAGTGTCATCTGCGCGGTGTTTCACATGTTCACTGATATCTGACTCCTGAGGCAATACTATTGCACATTGTGGTTATACATGTCACTGTGTTGATGATTACTAGAATGAATCTGTTATGTTCATATGAATTCACCTAAGTGATGTTCATTGGCGATCAGCGGTTTACTTTCGTTTTCGGTTTCGTGTTCCTAAATATTAACGCCATATCAGCATGTTGTGACAGAACTTCAGCCCCGAATGTATTTTGAAAAGTTGACTGACAAATATGAAACCGGACAATAGGCTGTAAACCCCCGAAATACCATTCACCGCTATTAATGTTTAGCCGCGATGTCCAAAAACAGCAGTGTGAAAAAGTACTATGGTGGTGTGTGAAAATTGCTTTTAGGAAACGAAACTTAATTTCTGTGATTAATGATTTTGAGACAGCTATAATCTACACACACACACGCATGTTTGTTTTCCTATCCTTATGAGGACTTTCCATAGACATAATGATTTTTATACCGTGCAAACTATAGATTCTATCCCCTAAACCTAACATAACCCCTAACCCTTATCATCACAGGAAACTTTCTGCATTTTTACATTTTCAATAAAACATTGTTTAGTATGATTTTTAAGCGATTTGAAATATGGGGACACTAGTCTATGTCACACTGTTGAATGTGTGCACTAAAAGTCCATTTCAAATCCATCCACACCCCTAAAACCAATTTACCCCTGATACTGGTTCCTAAACCTGATCATATCCCACTCGAAATGGCTTCCAGGAACTCCTTTTATAGGGCGAGCTCATCCCATTCAAGGGACATAATAATGAGCTTTATTTCCACAGATCAGGCAGACGAGGTGACTAAATCATTATTTGTCACATGAAACATTAACATGGTTCAACATAAAGGGGATCATTAATATTTCAGACATTTCACAAGAGCAATCATAATTCCCAAATATTCCTCCCCGTGTGATGCACCTGAACTACAATGTGCAGCTTTGCATGAACAGAGATTTGGTAAAAGAATGGTAAACTGGTGCAACTCTTTTTGTGTCGGCCTGATTAAATGAAGCAATAAACTTCAGTTGTCACAAACTGTGTTGTGTTCTTCTAGAGCAGTTATTATGATGAAGCTCCCCAAAGTCATTTCACAAGCACGATGATTCTCAGATGACTGCCGATTTATTGAAAGATTCTCCATTTGATCATCAACTCAAGATGCTGTAAGAACTCAAATATAAGAACAAACATAGAAGAGAAATACAGAATATAGAATGACACAAATAAACACAATAAATGTTCTGAGTAATTCCATCATAAACAACATGTTGAATGTGTTACAGAGACAAATATATAAATCAAATAAATGGAGAAACATATTTCATTGGCTGTTAATTACCAAAGGAGAACTGAAATCTTGGATTTTGTAACATCTTGTGACTTCAGATGAGCAGCACGACTCGATAAGAGACTTTTCATGTGGACAATCTTTTATCGAGTCTTTTGAGTTTTTATTGTTGTAATAAAAGTCACAGATAAACAGTTCCTTCCAAACTGGCTTAAATCTACCAATTAAAGATCTGTTATTTCTTTAACACAAAACTATTAGAAACATATTTAAGTAATCATAAATAAATCTTAAATTGACCTTGATGTCAGCAACAGTGTTATTAAAATAAAACTTTAAATAAATTCAACCATGAAATTATTAAAGTTAACACTTAATGGCAATAAACAACAGCACACAAACAAATCTACAAACACAACACTGTGGAATATTGAGGAATAGGAATATTTTTACTGACATGAATTCTATGAAATGTTTCCTAAAATATTAAATTACCTGAAAAATAGAAGAAAATAAAAATTATTATGTATCAGAACTTCAACACATGAAATTGTTCCGAGTTTGAGAAATAAAAGTTTGAGGCAGTTAAAGGGAAAGTTCACCAAAAAAACAAATACTCTCATCATTTATTCACTCTCATGATATCTCAGGTGTGTGTGACTATTTCATTCTTCACTTGAAGAAAAATAGAAAAATATCTTTTCTTTGTAGATTTTTTCAGAACTTTTCTAAAATCCAAATCAGTTTAATTAAGACAGAATCTGTGACATTTACACAGCATCAAATAAACGTAATAAAAAAATAAATCTTTAAATCTCGCCTTCCTCATGTTGCTTTTGACTGTCACTCATTGTTAAAGATGACATGCAGGTGTCGCGAGCGCTGCGCATCACGAGCACATCAGAAGTCCAGCACGAGCGCAACATATACAGACATGTCCGAGCCTGAACCTTTATTTCTGCCGCCACAGAAGTTGTAGTCCGCTGTCTGGGATTACTTGGCAATGTAAAAGACCCACAAGGCACCATCAGTGTTGATGGATACACAGTCTGTAAAGTCAGCCACAAAAAAGTATCGGCTCAGGCGGGAAACACTTCAAACCATAAGCACCATCTCTGTAAGTGGAAATACAGTACACAGGATAATAAATGGTGTTACACAAAAACACCAGATTCAATGTAGTTTTACATGATTTGTAATGACTAGTTCGGCTAAAGTTATGTTTATGCTTTCTGTCACATTCACAAATGCAGCAAATGGATTTAAAACCTCGTTCAACTTTATGATGTACAACTGTTCTTTTGCAGCGCAACAGGCCAATGTGTTTGATAATATTAATAATCTGTTTTATTTGTAAAACATAGTAATAAATAGGGTTAACAATATGCATGGCTTTAGTGTTCAGGAAATGCATGCAAGAAATTGACAGAAACGGAATATTATATATTCCGTTCAAAAATATTATAATATATTGAAGTTAAAGGGGCTGTTCACAAGAATGCATTTTTGCGCTTGACAGACGTCTTGAGCGTCACGTCCCGTTGTGTTTTTTGGAGATAATATTAAAAGCAGTTCAATATTCGGTTATGAAATATGCTATTTCTGATAAACACAGATAAATATTTCAATTATAACCAATTCTTAAACTTTATTTTTAGATTTCTTCAACTTTAATCCTTTAACTTTTTATCTTGAACATCAAGACACTCTTAATCCGTGCCATATTCATGTGCCATAAATAAACGAAATGTTTAAAAAAACATTTTATAGTATAATGAAGAGTTATTTTTTAAAGTTATTCAATGATCAAGTTCTTGTGCGATTAATGTTGAATATGAATTTTCATCCGGTGAGATTTAGAAAGACACTTCAGACATCAAACCAAGAAATCTGACATACAATTATTGAAAATGGATTCAACAACTATTATAAACAACAGAACATTTAAAGTAATAATTTCTGTATGAAATCATTTGAACTCATCATTAGACCTTTTCATTTTGTGGATACAAACACAAATCACGATCATGAACACTGTAACTGCTGCTACTATGATCTTGTGCAGGTGTATTCATACTGGAGTGAATAAAGACAAATAATGTAAAAACAGTGTCTTTACAAAACATAAAGTTAAGGGTTAATGGTCTGGTTGTAAAATGAAAGTCAGAATATGATAGGCTGTGTTTGTATCACTAAAGTGTGTGGGCTGTTTTTATTGAGCTCTCTCACTATAATCACAATGACGCCCCAGGGCCGGATTAAGGTCCACCTGGTGTGACGTCACCACCGAATGGATAAATCGTTGTGCTCGGTTTCTGTTCACGGTCCTGAATCGAGCATTTGCAGCATTTTCCAATCTTTACCTCCGTTACTTGCGTTACCTCTGAAGAACTAACTTGGATTAAACACTGTCAAATAAATCTGGCAGCTGTGATTGACAGAATAATTATGTTAAAAATACAGTTAAAATGTAGTAAACCACTTTACAGAACAACCTGAACATTTCACAGTTTAAAATGGTTGTAATTTACACGCTGTTACAGTAAAAAAAAAAAAAAGATTCTCTTAAAACAAACAAAAAATCTTCTGAAACTGTAAAAATCTGTTGTTTAGGCTACTTTATATTTGTTAATCACATTTTATTTCTGTAGCATTTTTACAGTATTTTAGTGTTAAAATTACAGTAATTTTTTTACAGTGTACAATGAACTCAAATTGTTGATAAAGTGATAGTTCACCCCAAACTGAACAATCTCTCATCATTTACTCACCAATGTCAAAGAAAGAAAGTGAAACACCTCTGGGACGGCACGAGGGGAGTCAATTATAAGAGCAGTTTCATTTCTGGGTGAAATATCCCTTTAAACTTTTATGGAATAATAAAACAATTATGATAAACTGTGGAAACAGACATGATTGTACAATTGTAACAATTTGATTTGATATTGTTCATTGTGTTTTGTCATTATCTTCATGTTCCTTCTGAACACATTTTTGACATCACACACGTATCCCACCGGGTCATCCCACCGGGTCACCCCACCGGGTCACCCCACCGTGCCACAATCCAAAGAAACAATGGCGTATAAGTTTAAAACACATTTTATTCATGTCTCTTTTATATAATTCTCAATATACACTCATTAGACTAGACAACAATTGGTCTCATTTTGCTTTCCATATATTTAACGAATGCAAGTCTTTCTGTCTTGGATTTAACTCACTAGTTGTTTTTAATTAGACTATTATTGATTGTCTTTATTTATTTTAGTCTGTTTAGTTAAAAACTATTTTGGAACTGAATAAAACAACATTGGTATGTTTGATAGTTTAATCTACGCTTAAATAATTTGAAAGGACTGTCAATATATCACCCCCGTTTTATTTGTTGTGAAAATTCAGAGATCAAAGATTTAAATGAACGCTTGGCAATTCAAGCACTTCACTCCAGGTTTGATAGTCAAGACCAAAAGATGGCGGAGCTTGACGTAAAGCTAACTCAGAACACTGTGATGATTGCTAATCTTACGAAGTCAATTGAGTTCAATGCTGAAGGGGTCAAGGAATGCAAGGAGAAGATTTTTACTTTGGAAACCCAAATGTCTGTCTTACGGAAAGAAGTTGATGAATTCACAGAAAGGTCAAATGAGCAAGACAGATACAGACGACGCTGGAATTTGAGAATAAAGGGAATCAAAGAGAAGGTAACGTTGGATGAAAATATCAGGCAAGAGGTGATACGACTGCTGGGGGAGATCGCACCAGAATCTCCCAGAAAATGGAGGAATACGTGGACACTGAAGGAGGAAGGGGGAGGAAGGAGGATAACAAGACACGCCAGGTGATTGTGCAGTTCACCAAGCGTCAACATAGAGATGCCATCTGGAGAATGACTAAAAAGTCGCAGGTCTGTGAGGCTGCAGGGATCCGGTTCGCCGAGGATTTGACGAAGGACGACATGCTGGAAAGGGGAAAACTCTGGCCGCAAATTCTGCAAGCAAGGAAAGCGGGTGAGAGGCATATTACTGGGGACCTTTTGGCTACATAAACGGTCGTCGCATATATGCCAGAGAATAAAAACAAGTCATCATAGGCATGGAATGACTTTTGAAAATGATCAGTCAAAGACAGGGTAACGTTACATCCCTATTTGTTTAAATGTTAGAGGTTTACCCATTAGTTATATTTCTAAAGAACTAAAAAGAGATCTTTACTAATATAGTTAGGCTATATATTAGGCTATATATATATTTTGTTTCCTTTGGTGGCTATTGTTACTGCTTTATTGTTACAGCAGTATTTTTATTAATTTTTTTCTTTATGTTAAAGACGAGTTTATTGTAACTTCTTTGAACACAAGAGGCCTTAGAGATTCAGTGAAGAGAAAAGCAGTGTTTTTATTTTGTAAGGGACAAAATACCCACTGTACTTCCTTACAAGAGACTCACTCCTGTGACGCTGATGCCACCTTCTGGTCAAACCAATGGGGGGGTTATATTCAGTCATGGTCCAATCGATCTAGCGGTGTAGCCATCTGCTTCAATAAATGTCCAGGGAAAGTAATCACTTTTAAAGCTGATGGATTTGGTCACTGGCTTGCTGTTGTGTTAAACATTGAAGGGATTTTATTTTTTTGGTGAACATTTATGGCTTTAATGGTAGTAATCAGAACAAAATGCTGTTATCAGAAGTTACAGATGTAGTCACTGAATATAAGGAAATATATCATACTGAACTTATTTTGATTGGTGGAGATTTAAATCTGACACCTGATGAATGGCAGGATAGATATCCTTCTAAATACAATACAAACCACTGGAATACTATTCTATGTGATTTCCTAAATTCAAACAGCTTAATAGACATTTGGAGGGATAGGAACCCAGAGGTCATTCAATTCTCATGGGTCAAACCCAATGGTAGTAGTAAATCCAGAATAGATTTATGGTTAGCAACCCCTGGAATTTCTAGCAATGTCTCAAATGTGTCGATTAATAGTGCACCTTTAACTGATCACTGTGTGATAAATCTTGAATTAAATCCAGATAATAGGCCCAAAAATAAAAAAAGATTACTGGAAATTTAATGCAGACCTTCTAAAAGATGAGGAATATAATAAAATTATCCGAAATTTGCTAAAGAAAATTAAAAATGATATACATGTGGGCAATTATAGTAGTAGATGGGAGTACTTTAAGTTTAAGGCAAGGGAGTTTTCGATACAAGACAGTAAATCCAAACATAGCAAACAAAAGCAATATGAGATCCAATTGGTACAGGACATTAATATATACTGTGATAAAACTCTAATGTCCAATGATGATAAAAGCACATTCATTAACCTACAAGAAAAACTAGATCACTTATGTCTTAAAAAAGCTCAAGGGGCTTATGTAAGGTCTCGGGCTAAATGGATCGAGGAAGGGGAGAAAAACACGTCTTATTTTAGTGGATTAGAGAAAAGGAGACAGGAGAGAAAGATCATTAATTCATTAATGATTAATGATACAGAGTGCACAGATCATAAAATAATATCCAAACATTATGGCTCTGAATATTCAAGATATGACTCCGATATTTTCCTTGGTGGTTTGAGGCAGTATATCCCCAAGACAGAATTAGCCAAAGACAAAAGATATATCAATAATCTTCGCCCTATCACCTTATTGAACACTGACTATAAGCGGTTTTCTCATGTGATTGCTGACAGGTTGAGGAATGGTCTCGCTGATGTTATAAGTGATACTCAATCTGGTTTTCTCCGAGACAGATCTATACATAACAATATAAGATTGGTATTAGATCTGTTAGACTATAAACACTTAATTAAGGATGATGGAATTATTCTTTTTTTGGACTTTTACAAGGCCTTCGACATGGTCGAACATAGATTTCTTTTAAGGACTCGGGAGTGTTTTGGGTTTGGGAATAAGTTTATTGACATAATCAATATGCTATATACAGACATCAATAGTTCAGTGTCTCTGCCTTTTGGAACATCTAAGCGCTTTGATATAAAGAGAGGCATTCAACAAGGTTGTCCAACCTCGCCTTTGTTATTTATCATTGTAGCCAAATTACTAGCAATCCATGTAAAAAATAACCCGAACATCCAACCCCTAAATGTCATGGGAAATTAATTGGTAATAAGTCAACTGGCAGATGACACCACACCTTTTTTAAAGAATGCAAGACAAATTCCAGTGGCATTAAAAGAGATTTCTTTGTTCTCCAAAGCATCTGGTTTAAAGTTGAATATGGAAAAATGTGAAATTTTAACTATTCAAGACCATGACATGATTAATATGTATAATATCCCAGTTAAAAATGAAGTCAGATACTTGGGTATTATAATTCTAAAGATAAAAAGTTTAGAGAAACATCCAACATAGAAAATATCATTCAGAAAAATAGAAATACTCTTAACAATTTGCTTCAAAGAGACTTATCTGTTTTTGGACGCATTTTACTTACTAAAATGCAAAGCTTGTCAAGACTTACCTTCCCAGCCTAATCATTGGATATACCCGACAAATTAATTAAGAAGATCAATCAAGATAATTTCAATTTTATATGGAAAAATAAATACCATTAAAGCTGCGAGCAGCGATGACGGGCCAAAGCCGGTGGCACCGCCACCCCCGGGCCTTTAGGGTCGCCGCGCACGACGGGCAATAACGTAAGCTCGCTTCGACCGTCGAGAAGATGTGTGCAAATTCCAAGAAATCCACATTCAAACCAAAATATCTGACTTTCTGTTGGTCTGTTTGTTCACTTGAGACATAAGGGGTGATTTAAAAGCATTTTGAAAGTGACACACTTCCTTCTGCCAGTTGGTGGCGCTATAACTGACTCACAATAGCAACATCCATGCGATCGGCCTCTTACAGCGAACACACTGCTGAAGTTTCGATCGAGATCAATTAATGTATGCAGAAGTTATAACAGACTTCCTGTTTCTCTTACTGCCTTCTGCCAGTTATTATAGGCTTTGTACTTTACTCACGCTCCAATACCGACGTAGAAAATCATCCTCGTTACATGCTTAAAAATATGCTTGGAAACATCACAGTGGGCGGTGCTTACTGTGAATGATACTGAGTGTACTACTGACTATTTAAACAGAGTAATTTTTATATGGTAGGTTTACTATTTTATTATTATATTTTATTGCGGCTATAATGAACAGGCTGCAATGTCAAGATTGCAATGATGGAGTGTATGTGTGTGTGTATTTGTAACCTTAAAGGGGTCATATAATGCCATTTTTGTACAAGTTAATATGAATCTTTAGGGTCTAAATGAAAACTTTGTAATATACTTTTATTAAAAATTCTCATTAGTATTTTAAGAAAACACTAATTTTAACTGCTCAAAAACAGCTCCGTTTTCAGCACGCCGTTTCAGTGCATATGACTTTAAATGATAATGAGGTTTGGTCACCCGCCCCTCCCTCCGTTCTGGGGAATTCTAGTCTTGAATCATATGCATTTGCAAGATGTAAACAGTATTTTGCCAGTATTGTGTTACCATTCATCTTCATGCAGTTATAACTGTTTTTTTACATTACTTCTAAATCAGTAACATACAAGTAAACCAGGTGTAACTTAGTGTTACCATGTTAACTGTAACACCTGCGTACACAGTTTTTAATAACACAATAACCATAACGCGTTGTTCATTATAAGCGTGGGATTATGAATTATATTGAGAACGTCGTAGCGTTATGGAAAACATGCCGTAATGTACCCTGAGTGTAAACATTATCCACATGCAGTTTAAGCGTTGTTTTGGTTAAACTCACCTCTGAATGCCGCTTTACCTGCAGTTGAGCGTTGTTAAACTCACCGATGAATGGGGTTGTACACCACAATGAGCGTTGTTAAACTCACCGATGAATCGCGGTTGCCTATGAAGCAGCTAAACCTTTGCTGAGAGGGCACTTTGATATCAGATTGTGAGGGTTTTTAAACATAAAAAAACAGTTGGAGGGCCAGATAAAGATGATCTGGGGGCCACCATTATACTAGCCCTGCCATAGATCATTTATTGTAGCCTATTCCTTTTTATTTTTATTTATTGCAGTCTCGACCCATTAGCAGCAGACCATTGCGGTGAGCTTACCCAAGGCGTCAAATTTCAACGCTACAGGCTCCGGTTCAGAGATATATAGAAGCCTATCGGACTACCCTGCACGTTGAAAAATGACGCCAAAGGTATACCCAGCAGAGGGGTTACCAGGATATCATGTTTGGGGGGGCATTTGGCTTGTTTGGGGGCAACATAAACAATTGAAAAAATCGAGCAAAAATTAAGCTATACTACACACAATCGGTTTTAGTGCATATCTTTCTCTAAGCCAGGAACCCAGAGATAGGCACAGGGCCCCTATTAGACTATAGGGCTTAAACTGGATTTTTGTTGTGTCAGACCTCACTCATCTGCTAGCGATGGAAAAATATGCACAAAACAATCCACTTTTAAATTGTAATTTATCATCAGATGCAGAGGCGTTTCCAGCATTGAAGGACATCCGGGGCTTAGCCCAGACAATTTTATTTTCACACTAGCAACCACTTCCCTGTAGTCCAGAGCTGGTGAGAGGGTATTCTTTGAGTTTTGCTCTGGCTGGGCCTGTTTCTACAGTTCCTAAATCTACCACTCTAGTACTATCCTCAACATCCTCTCTCCTCCCTGAATCATCTGTGATGCAAAAGAACAGATACAGCACATAACTTATTGCAAATCAGCTTCAAACAACTAATTCATCAAGTGCTACATATGTCAAATAATAGACCAATACCATTGAAGAAAATGTATTGGGAAGAGCAGATCAGTGGGATTGCACTAAGATCTATCATGATTCTTGAATTTTCATGTACATTAACATAAAGTCATCACAAAAGAGTTATATTATAGTGAGTAAAGTGAGGTAAAAAAAATATTGAATATAAATAATTTATATTTTTTGACATAGATAGTCAAAATGATGTATAAGATCCTAAGTTAAAGCAATACATGAATGACTTTAGTCTAAGTTCATTGACACACCATGGCATTGAACTGTATATAATTCTCATCATCTCTATGAGAATAATTCATCTGTCAAAATCCTTTCATTAGGATCATTGAGATAAACAATGTTTCACTTTTAACTTTCTCTAAAGTAAAGTGATTTTTTAATAGTTACCAGTTTCCATGCCTGATCCTGGCACAGCTGCTGCTGCTCAACTTTGCTACACTCTACAAAACCATTTAAAGAGCAACATGCAGGTTGGACACCCCTATATAGCATAGTGTATGTTGATGATAAAACAACTAGATTTTCTGAACTGGAGTAATATATATTTAGCCATTAACGATATTTTGAGATAAATTGTGATAAAATAACTTCCGCGTCTATAAAGCACTAACCGGAAGTGACGATGGGCGAGGGAGTCTGGTCAAGCTCAGGTTACAATGGATGCGAATGAAGAAACCGAGTTCTCCGGTGTGGTTTTGCAATTTACTGGAGAGTATAACGTTAGCCTACGGGGATACAAAATCAGGCGGGAGGCGGTGGAGAACAGTTTGAATTGAAATGCTGGGAAGCGGGAAAGTTGGGCTAGCTTCCTGCCAATAGCTATAGCATTGTGCAAACTACTAAATTCATTTCAGAAGGCAGACAATTACATTACGACAACCTGTCCTAAAGCTCAGTCTCTCTCCCTCTCTCTGTATTATTATACTAAATAAATATTAAATATTATAAAAAATATATTATATAAAAATATTATACTATTATTATTACGAAATTACACAAATTAAGAGTTAAAATAATTAAAAGTAAGACTTACTCTGCTAAGTCCTCGTTTTCGTTGCACAGAATGTCTGCTAACGTTAGCACTTTGTCCTCCAGTCCAGCCCGCGCCAAAATCCGGTGTAAACTTCGACGGTGGACTTGATTCCATAGAGTGCACCGAGGGAACAGCATCAGTAATCAGCCTCACGTGGTCCTTACTCCGAAATCCCATCCGAGACTCCAACAAATCTCCAGGTCGATAATTCTCGGGTGAAATGTACGCCACAAGCGACCCGAGTGTGTGGTAACAGATCGCGACAGTGAAGTCTGCTCTCTTCACCTGCACAAAACGCACCCAAGACCGAAAAGCCTTGTTTTTCCTAGAAGGAAAATGATGGACACGATGTCCTGACAGGCTGGAATTCGTGCAACCAGCACAAAAACAATAATTTACCATTATGGCTTCTCTAAAACTCGATCTAAAACTTTCTGTCTCTCACTACTGCTCTAACTACATCAACACCCCCATCAATGAGAGAGCAGCTGACCGCGAGCTCTTTTGTTTGCCTCGCCCTACGTCATATGACGCGTTGATAGCGGGAAAGGCGTATTCCAGAGCCTAGCACATTTTCATCAAAATCTCTACATCAAATGAGATTTCATTAGTAATTTCTACATACGTTTTTAAAAGACCTCTGCAGACAATATAAAGTATTAATTCAGTTATAAATTCAACCTGCATGTTGCTCTTTAATCAAATAAAAGTGTATATTTCCTACAAACTAATATCACAAAACAAGTCACACATACATTTTATATTAATGCTTATTGGTTATCCTTAGCAAAAACAACACCTGATAAACAAGAAAATTATGCTATGAACGGGACTCGAACCGCGGTCTCCAGCGCGAGAGGCGACTGCATTAACTCGGAGCTACCGAGCTGTGTCAATCAAACAACGAAATAAGGCATAAAGCATCTTGTAATCGGGGGTTTACCCTCCACTTCGCGCTTCCGTTGGAACGACGTCATTTCAACAACAAAAGGTAGTTTTATCAGAAAATTCATCAGAAAGAAAAACAAATCGCAAAGATCGCAAAACAATAATTATAAAAGCGGCTGTTTGCTGCCATTTTTTTTGTTTTCTTAAAAATGTAAAACACAAGCATCGATGTTTTATCACAGGTTTACAATATAACGTTATATTAATACTTTGATCTGTTTATCACCAATGGTTCACCTGTGTGGTAAGTAATAGAGTTCATTGGGCACTCCACTGGACAAGCTGCTGTTCTGGAAGGGCGAAGCTGTGACTGTTACACAGGCTCACACACTCATTCAAGTCCTTCTGAGTAACGTCACCAAAGCAATGACGCTCACGACTCCCGTTGAAGTATCCAGCATCTCTAAGGTCTGCAAATAACTCCATCCAGAACTGAGACCTATATACATTTTTAAGAGTCCTCAAGCTGATGTTTACACCGTGTACAGCGTACGAGTGGCCCTCGTTAAAATATTGAACGCAATGATGCAGTATGTCTTGTTTTTCCGTCTGGTCCGCGTCTTTTAAAAACTCCAAACACCGTTCTCAACAGTCAACACGTACAAGTCTTCTTCTTACGTTAAAACAACGAGAATACAGAAAATGTGCTTAGACCTCCACCTAGTGGTTATATTATAGAATTAAAGGAGAAATTACATATCGTCACCTTCCTAAAATAATTGCCTAAGTCATTTTTTCACTTTTCTCAGAAAACACAAAACACTGAACCAATAATTGAATATATGATATTTATTGATAATGTCACTCAAAAAGGTAGAATTGCGTGATCTGTTCAACTGAGGATGTGGGCGATTTTACCAAAGGTGGCCAGCATCATGAGGAGATGACTTATGCAAAAAAATCATTTTTGTCAAAAAATGACTTAGGCAATTATTTTAGGAAGGTGACGATATGAGACAGCTTTATAACTGAAATGGCTTTAACTGAAATAGACAAGTTTAATATAACTATTCTGATAAGTGTATATTTCCAACATCATGTTTGTGTTATCCGTTTCTGTAAGTTTTTGTGACGTGTTTCAGAAAGATAATCGCTTAAACAGAGCAATAGTTTATTTTCATCTTAACCGGACATCACAGTTGATCACTGCAATAATTCATAATTCAATATATTGATACCGATTTCTTTATCAACTGTTTGTTCAATTGAGACATAAGGGGGTGATTTCAAAGCATTTTGAAAGTGACACACTTCCTTCTGCCAGTTGGTGGCGCTATAACTTTGAATCACAATAGTCACATCCACGCGTTCGGCCTCTTCCAGTGAAGAAACTGCTGAAGTTTCATCGAGATCAAGTAATGTATGCAGAAGTTATAACACACTTCCTTGCTGTTTAAGCTGCATTTATGTGCTTTTTTGAGCTTCAAAGTTCTTGTGCAATGTGTTCCACATTCAAACCAAAATATCTGACTCTAGGTCAAAGTATGAAACCAATACCCCACTTTTGTCTGAAGGTGGCGCTACTGAGTCCCTGCACCAGGCATCAAAAAAGAAAATTCAAGTTTGAAGAGCTGCCACGGCCACAGTATGTAAGATATCAATAATCCTTTCACACGTCTACATCTGCCGGGTGTTTACATTATACACAAAGTTTGAAGTAAATCGTGTAACAATAAGTGGGTGATTTTAAAGCATTTAGAAAGTGACACACTTCCTTCTGCCAGTTGGTGGCGCTATAACTTTGACTCACAATAGTCACATCCATGCGATCGACCTCTTACAGCGAACACACCGCTGAAGTTTCATCGAGATCAATTAATGTATGCAGAAGTTATAACACTCTGACTGTTTCTCGTTTCTCGCCATCATTTCGTTTCCTCGCCACGGCCAAACCGTTAGAGATATCAAAAATCTGCCGGCAATTTTTCATGCTCAATGTCTTGACATCATGCTGACCGAGTTTGGTGGCGATTGGTGGAATTCTCTGGGAGGAGTATTTCAAATTCCATTAGCGTGCGTTTTCAAACAACCCTAAATAGAGCGGTTTCCTGTTGGTCTGGGGTAAAAAGTAAAAGTATGAAGGATATATGAAACGATGAGATCTATACGTGTATCGAGTTTCATATTATTACATGCAAGCGTGTTTGAGTTATAGACCAAGTTTTCGGACCCTGTTCCAGGAGGCTGTCGAGACCCCTGCCACGTCCGGGTACCAGCTTCAGCCCGGCCCTAATGACCGCAGGTTCTGACCCGTGTGCAAAGTTTCAAGAGTTTTTGAGCATGTTAAGAGCCCCAAAAGTGCCCGTAAGTCGTAAAAAATAATAATAAATATAGCTGCAAGCAGCGATGGCGAGCCCAAGCCAGTGGCACCGCCACCCGTGCCTTTAGGGTCGCTGGTGGCACCGCCACCCCGTGCCTTTAGGGTCAGCTGTGCCACGATGGGCAATAACGTAACCTCGCTTTAACTGTCGAGAAGACGTGTGCTGTAGAGCTTGCACTGCAAAAGTGCGCATTGAGGGCACATATCGACCACAAAGTATGCGTGAGCACCCTTCCGATACCTAAAATGAAAAATTAGACACCCTACGGTCTCATGGAGTTAATGGACACATGAAATAAGTACACAAGACTGAAAATTCATATGAAGTGTGCCATTTGGGACAGGGCCTATGACCGTGAACCACAATAGTCACAATTCAAATGTAGAATAAATTTTTATGTCAATGGATGTCATAGGTCAATATCTTTTGCAGCACTTAAATGTGTTAATCCAGAAGGCCAGTATTTATCTGGAGGTCTTTGTACAGGTTTATTAATGTAATTATAATTTACGCTTATGTGTTCCTATGATATGCAATGGAAGTACATTTTTATGTTTAACATGGGTGTATTCACAATACATAGCATACAATATAATATTTTAAGATTATTTATCATTATGTTAAGTACATCATTAAAGTTAAGATAGTAAATGTATTTATATATTTTGTAGTAGCTAATATAACAAGCAAGTACACTCGTGGGAATTATGAATTATACCAATGGAGTATGGATTGCTTTTATGCTGCCTTTATGTGCTTTCTGGAGCTTCAAAGATTAATTTGCAATGTGTTCCACATTCAAACCAAAATATCTGACTGTCTGTTGGTCGGAGCTAATGACTGTAAATTAGAAAGTTGTTAGACTTGGCGAGAACAATATACACGCCGAGTTTTGTAACTGTAGATAGAACTAAGTTATAACACACTTCATGTGTCCTTTTTAGTCATAAATTAATTTCCTCGCCCACGGCCAAAGCGTTAGAGATATCAAAAATCCGTCGGCAATGTAGCATCCTCAATGTCTTAACTTCATGCTGACCGAGTTTGGTGGCGATTGGATTAATTCTCTAGGAGGAATATATATAATTCCAGAGCATGTGTTTCCAAACAACCCATAATATCCGACTTCCTGTTGGGCTGGCGTAAAACTTAGAGCACGAAAGTTGTTCGGCCCGATGAGATATAGAAGTGTACGAGTTTCATATTATTACATGCAAGCATGTTTGATATATGGACCAAGTTTTCAGACCCCGTTCAAGGAGGCTGTCGAGCCCCCTGCCATGCCCGGTACCAGCTTTAGCCCGGCCCGATGGCCGCGAGGTTCTGACCTGTGTGCAAAGTTTCAAGAGTTTTTGAGTACGTTAAGGGCCCCAAAAGTCCCAGAAACCTTGAAAAACAATATCTTAATGCAAATCTTACCCAACAGAGAAATCCCTCTCCTCCCCCTCCCCTCCCTCCCTCCCCCCTCACACACACACACACACACAGAATCGCAGGTCTGTCTGTCAGAGAGAGAAAAATTCAGAGAAATCCACATTCAAACCACAATATCTGACTTTCTGTTGGTCGGAGCTAATGACTGTAAATTAGAAAGTTGTTCAGCTTGACGAGAACAATATACACGCCGAGTTTTGTAACTGTAGATAGAACTAACTAAGTTATAACACACTTCATGTGTCCTTTTTAGTCCTAAATCAATTTCCTCGCCACGGCCAAACCGTTCGAGATATCAAAAATCGGTCGGAATGTAGCATCCTCAATGTCTTGACTTCATGCCGACCGAGTTTGGTGGCAATTGGATTCATTCTCTAGGAGAAATATATATAATTCCAGAGCATGTGTTTCCAAACAACCCATAATAGCCGACTTCCTGTTGGGCTGGCGTAAAACTTAGAGCACGAAAGTTGTTCGGCCCGATGAGATCTACAAGTGTACAGAGTTTCATATTATTACATGCAAGCGTGTTTGATATACAGACAAGTGTTCGAATACCATTCCAGGGGGCGCTGTCGAGCCCCCCTGCCACGCCCGGGTACCATCTTCGGCCCAGCCCTGATGGCCGCGGGTTCCGACCTGTGTGCAAAGTTTCAAGAGTTTTCGAGCACGTTAAGGGCCCCCAAAACCTTGAAAACAAAAATAAAAGCATTTCACTCATCAGCAAAATCAGCCCCCTCCCCCCAGACACAGAGAGACGTAGGGTCAGTGAGAGAGGCCAGAGAAAATTCTCCAAAAAATCCACATTCAAACCAAAATATCTGACTTTCTGTTGGTCTGAGCTAATGACTGTAAATTAGAAAGTTGTCCGGCTCGATGAGATCAATATAATTACTGAGTTTTGTGACTGTGGGTCAAAGTATAAAACCAACCCCTCACTTTTGTCAAAGGTGTAAGCTACTGAGCCCCTGCACCACGCCCGTTTCTGAAACTTTGCACATGTCTACTGGCTAATAAATGTGATGTGTCTGTCGAGTTTCATGCAATTTCAAGTATGCTAAGAGTCTCAAAAGCATCAAAAAGAATATTCGAGTTTGAAGCATTGCCGCATAACAGTATCCAAGATATCAATAATCCTTTCCCATGTCTACATCTGCCGTGTGTTTACATTACACACCAAAAGTTTTAAGTAAATCGGGTAAAAATAAGAGGGTGATTTCAAAGCATTTTGAAAGTGACACACGTCCTTCTGCCAGTTGGTGGCGCTATAACTTTGACTCACAATAGTCACATCCATGCGATCGGCCTGTTACAGCGAACACACTGCTGAAGTTTCATCGAGATCAATTAATGTATGCAGAAGTTATAACACACTTCCTGTTTCTCTTTTCACGCCATCATTTAGTTTCCTCGCCACGGCCAAACCGTTCGACATATCAAAATTCCGCCGGCAATTTTTCATCCTCAATGTCTTGACTTCATGCTGACCGAGTTTACGTGGCGATTGGTGGAATTCTCCAGGAGGAGTATTTCAAATTCCATTGCATGCGTTTTCCAAAAACCCTAAATAGACAATTTCCTGTTGGGCTGAGGTAAAAAGTAAAAGTATGAAGGATATATGAAACGATGAGATCTATATGTGTACCGAGTTTCATATTATTACATGCAAGCGTGTTTGATTTATGGACCAAGTTTTGGACCCTGTTCCAGGAGCGCCGTCGAGACCCCTGCCACGCCCGGTACCAGCTTCAGCCCGGCCCTAATGGCCACGGGTTCTGACCCGTGTGCAAAGTTTCAAGAGTTTTCGAGCACGTTAAGAGCCCCAAAAGTGCCCCAATAGTCGTAAAAAAATAATAATCATAGTCATCCTACTTGAAAACAATAGGGCCTTGCCTTTTCAAGGCTTGGGCCCTAATTAAAGCTGCGAGCAGCGATGACGAGCCCAAGCCGGTGGCACCGCCACCCTGGGCCTTTAGGGTCGCCCAGCGCACGACGGGCAATAACGTAAGCTTCGCCTGACCGTCGAGAAGATGTGTGCAAATTCAAGAAATCCACATTCAAACCAAAATATCTGACTTTCTGTTGGTCTGTTTGTTCACTTGAGACATAAGGGGTGATTTAAAAGCATTTTGAAAGTGACACACTTCCTTCTGCCAGTTGGTGGCGCTATAACTGACTCACAATAGCAACATCCATGCGATCGGCCTCTTACAGCGAACACATTGCTGAAGTTTCAGTCGAGATCAATTAATGTATGCAGAAGTTATAACAGACTTCCTGTTTCTCTTACTGCCTTCTGCCAGTTATTATAGGCTTTGTACTTTACTCACGCTCCAATACCGGCGTAGAAAATCATCCCTCTTTACATGCTAAAAATATGCTTGGAAACATCACAGTGGGCGGTGCTTACTGTGAATGATCACGAATTGTACTACTGACTATTTAAACAGAGTAATTTTTATATGGTAGGTTTACTATTTTATTATTATATTTTATTGCGGCTATAATGAACAGGCTGCAATGTCAAGATTGCAATGATGGAGTGTGTGTGTGTGTGTATTTGTAACCTTAAAGGGGTCATATAATGCCATTTTTGTACAAGTTAATATGAATCTTTAGGGTCTAAATGAAAACTTTGTAATATACTTTTATTAAAAATTCTCATTAGTGTTTTAAGAAAACACTAATTTTAACTGCTCAAAAACAGCTCCGTTTTCAGCACGCCCGTTTCAGTGCATATGACTTTAAATGATAATGAGGTTTGGTCACCCCGCCCCTCCCTCCGTTCTGGGGGAATTCTAGTCTTGAATCATATGCATTTGCAAGATGTAAACAGTATTTTGCCAGTATTGTGTTACCATTCATCTTCATGCAGTTATAACTGTTTTTTTGACATTACTTCTTAATCAGTAACATACAAGTAAACCAGGTGTAACTTAGTGTTACCATGTTAACTGTAACACCTGCGTACAGTTTTTAATAACACAATAACCATAACGCGTTGTTCATTATAAACGTGGGATTATGAATTATATTTAGAACGTCGTAACGTTATGGAAAACATGCTGTAATGTACCCAGAGTGTAAACATTAGCCACATGCAGTTTAGCGTTGTTTTGGTTAAACTCACCCCTGAATGCCGCTTTACCAGCAGTTGAGCGTTGTTAAACTCACCGATGAATAGGGTTGTACACCACAATGAGCGTTGTTAAACTCACCGATGAATGCGGTTGTACACCACAATGAGCGTTGTTAAACTCACCGATGAATGCGGTTGCCTATGAACGCGCTAAACCTTTGCTGAGAGGGCACTTTGATATCAGATTGTGAGGGTTTTTAAACATAAAAAAACTGTTGGAGGGCCAGATAAAGATGATCTGGGGGCCACCATTATACTAGCCCTGCCATAGATCATTTATTGTAGCCTATTCCTTTTTATTTTTATTTATTGCAGGCTCGACCCATTCACAGCAGACCATTGCGGTGAGCTTACCCAAGATGTCAAATTTCAACGCTACAGGCTCCGGTTCAGAGATATATAGAAGTCTATCGGACTACCCTGCACGTTGAAAAATGACGCCAAAGGTATACCCAGTGCGTCAATAAGTGACGCCAAGGGGTCCTGGCCAAGCGTCCATATGTGACGAGTTGGAGTGTGAGAATGTGTTGTCTTCAGCGGTTCAGATTTAGGAACATCAAAATGACTGCTGTGTTCGTTATTACACCGAAGAACAGAACACCACAATCGCTTAGGCGCCATTCTGCTCCAGTGTATCAACAATGATGACGGACTATGATTGACAGCTTCAGCTCACGGCGAGGCGGTCTGTGTTGAAACACTGCTGACAATCAACAATCCTGGGAGAGCGTCCGACCGTGTGACGTCCACGGTCGAACGGCTCGATTTGAGCAGGGAAAATATACAAGGAGATTAAAACAAAAACACTGGATGGATTTTTATCATAATAGGATGGTTGTGTACAGGCACAGCCAACACACATTTCAGTACAATCAACTTGAAAAAGTGCATGTACCATTATATGACCCCTTTAAGTAATCATGGTTTATTTATTCATTTGTTCTTTTATTTATTTATTATTTAACATGCATATGTGCATTATTAAAAGTACCATTGCAGCAACGAGAACAGGTCTGAGCCAAATTACGTTAAAGATGTGTTCTGGTGACTGGCGTGTTTTTAAACCAATCAGATAAGAGTAAATCGAGAGTTAGCGATTAGCTCATCTGATTGGCTACATGAAGAAGGTGGACCCGCCCTCCGCTCGGCTCCCGTTGGAACGGCGTCATTTCAACAACAAAAGGTAGTTTTATCAGAAAATTAATCAGAAAGAAAAACAATCGCAAAGATCGCAAAACAATAATTATAAAAGCGGCTGTTTGCTGCCATTTTTTTCTTAAAATGTAAAACACAAGCATCGATGTTTTATAACAGGTTTACAATATAACGTTATATTAATACTTTGATCTGTTTATCACCAATGGTTCACCTGTGTGGTAAGTAATAGAGTTCATTGGGCACTCCACTGGACAAGCTGCTGTTCTGGAAGGGCGACTCTGTTACACAGGCTCACACACTCATTCAAGTCCTTCTGAGTAACATCACCAAAGCAATGGCGCTCACGACTCCGTTGAAGTATCCAGCATCTCTAAGGTCTGCAAATAACTCCATCCAGAACTGAGACCTATATACATTTTTAAGAGTCCTCAAGCTGATGTTTACACCGTGTACAGCGTACGAGTGGCCCTCGTTAAAATATTGAGCGCAATGATGCAGTATGTCTTGTTTTTCCGTCTGGTCAGCGTCTTTTAAAAACTCCAAACACCGTTCTCAACAGTCAACACGTACAAGTCTTCTTCTTACGTTAAAACAACGAGAATACAGAAAATGTGCTTAGACCTCCACCTAGTGGTTATATTATAGAATTAAAGGAGAAATTACATATGAGACAGCTTTATAACTGAAATGGCTTTAACTGAAATAGACAAGTTTAATATAACTATTCTGATAAGTGTATATTTCCAACATCATGTTTGTGTTATCCGTTTCTGTAAGTTTTTGTGACGTGTTTCAGAAAGATAATCGCTTAGACAGAGCAATAGTTTATTTTCATCTTAACCGGACACAGTTGATCACTGCAATAATTCATAATTCAATATATTGATACCGATTTCTTTATCAACTGTTTGTTCAATTGAGACATAAGGGGTGATTTCAAAGCATTTTGAAAGTGACACACTTCCTTCTGCCAGTTGGTGGCGCTATAACTTTGACTCACAATAGTCACATCCATGCGACCGGCCTCTTCCAGTGAAGAAACTGCTGAAGTTTCATCGAGATCAAGTAATGTATGCAGAAGTTATAACACACTTCCTTGCTGTTTAAGCTGCATTTATGTGCTTTTTTGAGCTTCAAAAGTTATTTTGCAATGTGTTCCACATTCAAACCAAAATATCTGACTTCCTGTTGGTCGGAGCTAATGACTGTAAATTAGAAAGTTGTTCGGCTCGATGAGAACAATATCATTCCTGAGTTTTGTGGCTCTAGGTCAAAGTATGAAACCAATACCCCACTTTTGTCTGAAGGTGGCGCTACTGAGCCCCTGCACCAGGCATCAAAAAAGAAAATTCAAGTTTGAAGAGCTGCCACGACAACAGTATTTAAGATATCAATAATCCTTTCACACGTCTACATCTGCCGGGTGTTTACATTATACACATAAAGTTTGAAGTAAATCGTGTAACAATAAGTGGGTGATTTTAAAGCATTTTGAAAGTGACACACTTCCTTCTGCCAGTTGGTGGCGCTATAACTTTGACTCACAATAGTCACATCCATGCGATCGGCCTCTTACAGCGAACACACCGCTGAAGTTTCATCGAGATCAATTAATGTATGCAGAAGTTATAACACTCTGACTGTTTCTCGTTTCTCACCATCATTTCGTTTCCTCGCCACGGCCAAACCGTTAGAGATATCAAAAATCTGCCGGCAAATTTTCATGCTCAATGTCTTGACATCATGCTGACCGAGTTTGGTGGCGATTGGTGGAATTCTCTGGGAGGAGTATTCCACATTCCATTGCGTGCGTTTTTCAAACAACCCTAAATAGACGGTTTCCTGTTGGTCTGGGGTAAAAAGTAAAAGTATGAAGGATATATGAAACGATGAGATCTATATGTGTACCGAGTTTCATATTATTACATGCAAGCGTGTTTGAGTTATAGACCAAGTTTTCGGACCCTGTTCCAGGGGGGCGCTGTCGAGCCCCCCCCTGCCACGCCCGGATACCAGCTTCAGCCCGGCCCTAATGACCGCAGGTTCTGACCCGTGTGCAAAGTTTCAAGAGTTTTTGAGCATGTTAAGAGCCCCAAAAGTGCCCCGTAAGTCGTAAAAATAATAATAATAATAATAATAATAATTAAAGCTGCGAGCAGCGATGACGGGCCCAAGCCGGTGGCACCGCCACCACCGTGCCTTTAGGGTTGCTGTGCACGATGGGCAAAAATGTGACCTCGCTTTGACTGTCGAGAAGAAGATGTGTGCTGTAGAGCTCCAACGAACATTCGCAACGACAGCTCTCGACCTAGTTAGAAGCATTTCTTGTTTGCATGACATGTGGACTTAATAAATCCTTATCTTGAGCCAAATAAACAAGCTGACATTCAGTACAACCTGTGTCTTTTGTTTAGAACACATACAGATGTTATTTATGTACCGTTTTTGTACGGTACATAAATAAATAAAGCACCGTTTTTGAAGACTGCGCATGTGCGAACGTGCTCTACTATGTAAGAACGAGCCGATTATTGAATCTGGAAATGGGTGGGGCCTGTAACACCTTTAGGAACCAAACGTGCAACACTCATAAATACCGGTTGTAAATCACATTCCCTCACTCGTCTTTGAGATGGCTTCACGTGTTTGGATCGTCGGCAGTTCCATCATCCGCACACTGCATACTCGCTTCTGTGAGCAGCGCCTGGACGGAAACCTCGGTCTTCAGTGTGAGATCACCTGGGACGGCAGAGGAGGCAGACTCTGGGAGCAGCTGTTTCCAGCTCTGCGCTCTCTCAGGGCCAAAGCTACAGCTCCAGATATTCTCATTATTCACCTGGGAGGGAACAGTTTGTGTCGGGTGGGCCGCAACCGCCTCGATTTTCTTCGGAAATAAAGAGTGACCTGACCGAAGTTTTACAAATGTTTCCCAGAACCAGGCTGGTGTTTTCTGGCATTTTACCCCGTCTAAATTGGAGAGGACAGACTGGCAGGACTGGCTATGGCATTGAACGAAGCCGGCGGTGGATCAACGGCGCCATGTCTGGCTTCTTGGCAGAGAGGCAGATGCGCTGCATTCACCACAGAAACATCGGCTTGTTCCATCTGTGCAGAGACGGAGTCCACCTGAGACCAGAGGGAAACCAGCTTCTGCCGAGCAACCTCCGAGAAGCTCTGCAGGTGGAACTCAGAAGATGAAGCAACAAATGTCCTTTTAAGGGCAGCAACAATGGCTCTTTTAAGAGCCACATTCACTCATTCAAATAAAAAGCATTTTCCAAGTGTGTGAAATTCGTTGTTCCTCACCTTACTTGATGTCAGGTTTCAGATGACTTATTTTTAAATAAAAATGTCGATTCCTCTTATCCATTCCTTTGTAAGCATTTCAATATAACTTTCAAACCATTTAAGAATCGTGCGCTGTTTCTGTGCTGACCACAATCCAAAACGTGCCATAAAGCAGCGGTTCTCAAACTTTTTTGTTTTGGTTTATTTATATAAAGACACAGAGAATATTACTTGCCTTACCTGATTAGAATTATAAAAAAAATAACTAGGGAATCACTAAAACGAGAGAATTATTCTTATTTGATGATACTCTCAAAACATTCCACAACAAATCCTTGAAATTGAATGATATTCAGAACAGAACACGAATAAAAAAAACGCTCTCTTTACAATCAAAATGTTTTTACATTTGCGATGTATTTGGATGCTAAACTATTCTTTATTATAGGCTTTGTACTTTACTCACGCTCCAATACCGACGTAGAAAATCATCCGCTTTACATGCGCAAAAATATATTTGGAAACATCACAATGGAGCGGTGCTTACTGTGAATGATACGAATTGTACTACTGACTATTTAAACTAGGGCTGGGCGATATGGCAAAATATATTATCACGATATTTTTTTCCATATTGATCGATATCGATATTTGTTACGATATATAATTTAATAATGCTGCCCGTTTGAAAAGTATACTGATAATGATGCCTGAAGAAACCAGAAGGTTCAATAGTTGAACTATATAGTTTATTAACATAAATAAATAACAATGCAAACATTTAACTGTGCAAACATGGATTGGTTGAGAATATATTTTGTTATAAAAGAATATTGATAAACTTTAAATCTAAATGTTAACATTTTACTTTTAGCAAACATGCTTTATCTGCCTTGACAAAACAATGCAAGTTAGCTTGCCTTGTAACTGATTATAAAATATCAAACTAAAAGCTGTGACTACAGTACTATCACATCAAATTTCTTTGGCAGGGCAGCAAACATTTCAAAATGTTTGCAGAGGTACAACCAAGACAACAAATGTAAACAAGTGAACCACAAAGTCCCTGGCAGATTTAAGTACTTAACTGTCAGATAAATAAAATATTAATTGTGTACTGCTTTTAAATATCTCAAATGTTTTAGAGGTAGCAATCTGAGTAAAAAGTGCAAAATGTAAACATTGTAAACCAGTGCTCATGTAACCCTAATTACCCTATTATAGGTTTTTTGCCAGAAAGACTAGTCTGCAAAACTTTTGGACGGAGTAACATTAACATGGGCCCGCATTTTCATACTCTCGGTGTGGTCGCTGGGATGGTACCTTTTCAGGTGACCGAAAAGGTTTTATTTGTGTTTCCCGTCTTGGTTATCACCGACCCGACGGCATATTTCGCAGACCGTCTTTATTTGCGCGTCGTCGCTTTTCAGATATCCAAACCACTTCCATATAATTGACGTCTTGTTACCTTTTTTGTCAACAATTTCCTCAGCTTTGGAAGATAGTTCGAGTTCAGTCGTTTCCACTCATTTTTCTTTACACTCACTTTCTTCACTGCGGTAGCTCAAACAGTGCTCTGCTAGCAAATGGGCGTGTACTTAGACGCTACAAGCCAAAATCTGCGTTTTGACTGGCTGTTGTCCGTTTATTTCTGCTTTGTAATAGGCTGTTAGGTCTATCCATATCGAGTAAACATGTCAAAAGTTTATCATCGTAGTCTAAATAAATATTATCGCGATGCCATATCGAGATCGTTTTATCGCCCAGCCCTAATTTAAACAGAGTAATTTTTTATATGTTAGGTTTACTATTTTATTATTATATTTTATTGCGGATATAATGAACAGGCTGCGATGTCAAGATTGCAATGATGGAGTGTGTGTGTGTGTGTGTGTGTGTGTATTTGTAACCTTAAGTAATCATGGTTTATTTATTCATTTATTTATTCATTTGTTCTTTTATTTATTTATTATTTAACATGCATGTGTGCATTATTAAAAGTACCATTGCAGCAACGAGAACGGGTCTGAGCCAAATTATGTTAAAGATGTGTTCTGGTGACTGGCGTGTTTTAAACCAATCAGATAAGAGTAAATCGAGAGTTAGCGATTAGCTCATCTGATTGGCTACATGAAGAAGGTGGACCCGCCCTCCACTTCGCACTCCCGTTGGAACTACGTCATTTCAACAACAAATGGTAGATTTATCAGAAAATTAATCAGAAAGAAAATCAATCGCAAAGATCGCAAAACAATAATTATAAAAGTGGTTGTTTGCTGCCATTTTTTTTGTTTTCTTAAAAATGTAAAACACAAGCATATATGTTTTATCACAGGTTTACAATAAAAATAAGAGTGTGATTTCAAAGCATTTTGAAATTTGATCATCATTCTCGGACGTTTTGATACGTTCGGATCGATCAGCCCATCCCTACTTTCTTTAGACATATGTTTCATGTGTTGGTTTTAATAAAGACTCGGAGTACTCATAAAACTCACAGAGCGAAATATGCGTCACACTTTACTGCGTTCTCAACAACATGTACAAGTCTTCTTCACGTTAAAACAACGAGAATACAGAAAATAGGCTTAGAACTCCACCTAGTGGTTATATTATAGAATTAAAGGAGAAATTACATGAGACAGCTTTATAACTGAAATGGCTTTAACTGAAATAGACTAAAGTTTAATATAACTATTCTGATAAGTGTATATTTCCAACATCATGTTTGTGTTATCCGTTTCTGTAAGTTTTTGTGACGTGTTTCAGAAAGATAATGGCTTAGACAGAGCAATAGTTTATTTTCATCTTAACCGGACATTAAAGTTGATCACTGCAATAATTCATAATTCAATATATTGATACCCGATTTCTTTATCAACTGTTTGTTCAATTGAGACATAAGGGGGTGATTTCAAAGCATTTTGAAAGTGACACACTTCCTTCTGCCAGTTGGTGGCGCTATAACTTTGACTCACAGTAGTCACATCCATGACTACTGCTAAAGTTTCATCGAGATCAGTTAATATATGCAAAAGTTATAACACACTTTCTTGCTTTTATGCTTCCTTTGTGTGCTTTTTGGAGCTTCAAAGTTCATTTGCAATGTGTTCCACATTCAAACCAAAATATCTGACTCTAGGTCAAAGTATGAAACCAATACCCCACTTTTGTCTGAAGGTGGCGCTACTGAGCCCCTGCACCAGGCATCAAAAAAGAAAATTCAAGTTTGAAGAGCTGCCACAACAACAGTATTTAAGATATCAATAATCCTTTCACACGTCTACATCTGCCGGGTGTTTACATTATACACATAAAGTTTGAAGTAAATCGTGTAACAATAAGTGGGTGATTTTAAAGCATTTTGAAAGTGACACACTTCCTTCTGCCAGTTGGTGGCGCTATAACTTTGACTCACAATAGTCACATCCATGCGATCGGCCTCTTACAGCGAACACACCGCTGAAGTTTCATCGAGATCAATTAATGTATGCAGAAGTTATAACACTCTGACTGTTTCTCGTTCTCGCCATCATTTCGTTTCTCGCCACGGCCAAACCGTTAGAGATATCAAAAATCTGCCGGCAATTTTTCATGCTCAATGTCTTGACATCATGCTGACCGAGTTTGGTGGCGATTGGTGGAATTCTCTGGGAGGAGTATTCCAAATTCCATTGCGTGTGTTTTTCAAACAACCCTAAATAGAGCGGTTTCCTGTTGGTCTGGGGTAAAAAGTAAAAGTATGAAAGATATATGAAACGATGAGATCTATATGTGTACCCAGTTTCATATTATTACATGCAAGCGTGTTTGAGTTATAGACCAAGTTTTCGGACCCTGTTCCAGGGGCTGTCGAGCCCCTGCCACGCCGGGTACCAGCTTCAACCCGGCCCTAATGACCGCAGGTTCTGACCCGTGTGCAAAGTTTCAAGAGTTTTTGAGCATGTTAAGAGCCCCAAAAGTGCCCCGTAAGTCGTAAAAAAAAAATAATAATAATAATAATAATAATAATAATAATAATCCTAACTTGAAAACAATAGGGTCCTACGACTTTGTGCTTGGGCCCTAATAATAATAATAATAATAATAATAATAATAATAATAATCCTACTTGAAAACAATAGGGTCCTCACGACTTTGTGCTTGGGCCCTAATAATAATAATCCTAACTTGAAAACAATAGGGTCCTATAATAATAATAATAATAATAATAATAATCCTAACTGAAAACAATAGGGTCCTCACGACTTTGTGCTTGGGCCCTAAATAATAATAATAATAATCCTAACTGAAAACAATAGGGTCCTACGACTTTGTGCTTGGGCCCTAATAATAATAATAATAATCCTAACTTGAAAACAATAGGGTCCTACGCACTTTGTGCTTGGGCCCTAATAATCCTAACGAAAACAATAGGGTCCTACGCACTTTGTGCTTGGGCCCTAATAATAATAATAATAATCCTAACGAAAACAATAGGGTCCTACGCACTTTGTGATTGGGCCCTAATTATGTAAATAAAAGCGATACAGTGAAACCTGCGAAAGAAGGGGGGTAAAATGCCATTGACTTTGACCCAATGAATGGGACCATCAAATTAAAATGGTTACAACATTTTAAGGTGATAATTTCTGGTTTGATTTCCCCTTCAAAATCTTCAAACTGTTTGGTGGCATACATTTCTTATTAAGATGTGACTTCAACATTTCCAAACTACCGAATAAGCTTTCAACTTTCCATCAACAGGTTCTCCAATACTGTAAACTCATATACAAACATAACTTTACAATATGGAATAACAGAAGTATATTAATTAAGAGAAAATCTTTTTTCTACAGTGAATGGATGGAAAAGGGTGTCAGGTCGATTGTTCATTTATTAGATAATTGTGGTAACTTCTTAACATATGATGTCTTTATCCGGAAATACAGTTTGATGTGCACTGAGAGGCAAATTAAAACTGTAATTCAGGCAATCCCACAAGCTCTGATCAAAGGCATGTTAACATACTCTGTGGTTATTCCTCGAGAGCCCACGTTAATCATAGATGCATATAATTTCTTAGATAAAAATAAATGTAATAATAATTTTTTTAGAAATTTCCTCACTTCGATCTGCTTCCCTTCACCATTCAAGAGAAAACATATCTTCCAGAAATTTACCAGCAATTGTTTAGTGAAGATAAGAACCAGTTACCTTTCTTTTCCTATTTCACCGAAGGTAAAAGAAGTTCACTTCAAAGTGATGAATGAGATTTATCCATGGAACAACTTCTTGCATCAAAGATTTAATATGGATGTGAATGTTTGTACTTTCTGTGATTCTGACACTGAAACCGCAGAACATCTCTTCTTCTCTTGTAGTGTAACCCAGACCTTCTGGGATGCTTTCCAGTACCGGATCATGTACGATACACAAAATATCCCAATTTTAACATATGAATACGTAAAATTTGGACTTCAAATGGAGTTTTTTAATGGCCAAATATTTCATACACAAATGTCGATTTCTTAAAACATCCCCTGTCTTTAATGCCTTTCTAAATTATATAATTCTGTATAAACAATCCCTTAATGTTGCAAAACAAAAAAAGCCCTAATTTTTCATGAATACTTATGCAAACTCATTCCTTAGTGTCTACTGCTGAGTCCCTTGGTCTCTTTTCCCTTTATTTATTTTTGTTTGTTTGGTTTTGTTTTTTGGAAATGCATCAATGTTGTACTCCATGTTCAATTCATGTTGTAAGATTGATTGAATATGATTGCAATGTGCCTTGTTGTATGTTTGATAGGAATCTTTAATAAAAAATAAAAAAAATCCTGCTCCCACCGTGCGATCAAATTATGCGTCGTGACAGACTCAAAATGACTTCAGTTTAAAGACATTTTCTGTTTAAATGATTATTTAAAAACACATACTTCCTAAGAGAAAATGCTGATGTTAAATTAACAGAGTGTTTACGCTCCACCCACTGGAGGGGGCTTGTCATCATTCTAACCCCCAATATCATTTTGGACGAGCTTGTGAAAGGACTGAACAGATACTATGTAACATTCTTTGTGTTAAAGATATATTTTATAATGCATACTATTTCCTTAAAATTTAAGACATGTTGTTAGCGGTACAGCTAAAATGAAATATTGTGTTTAGTCAAAATAATCCTGTTTGTTAAACTAATGCCAAAGATTAAGTTTGATAAACCATTTTTTCATTATTTTAAAATGAACATATGAATGAGTTTGCTTCAGTCACTGTTTAAAAACACATTTTAGCCTCTGATAAAAGTTCAAATGTAAATCCTTATACCATCATTATTTTAAAGGGGTCATGACATGAGAAACCAAATTTGCCTTGATCTTTTGGTATATAAGAGGTCTTTGTATCATTAAAACGTCCTGCAAGTTTAATATTTTAAGACGTCCTCCCCATTCTAAACGAATCATTTATTTAATCAAGCTCAAAATACAGCTCGTTCTGGATTCATGGTTAGAAGTGGCGTGGCGGTTAGAAGTGACGTACCAGCGTTTGCATATGACCGCCTCCAGCACAAGATAACTCACGCTTTAAGCGCAAGACAACTACGCTCATTTCAGTATCGCCGTCGCCTCACAAGTGTTCAGTCGATGGACAGCGAGCTCTGACAGAGACTACTTGTGCACAGGAAAATTACGATGCCACACAGATGTGCTGTTCCTGGCTGTGGTCAAACAAAACCTCTGAATAAGCTGCCGAAAGATCCAGACGTCAGGGAAAAATGGATGCAGTTTATTTTTTGCGGACGTCCCAGTCACGGCAGTGTTAACTTAAGCGTTTGTTCTGTACATTTTAAGGATGACTGTTTTGAGAACAAATCGCTTCGCATGCATCACTCGCTACTAAACAGTTACGCTGAATCCGCAAATGTTCTGGCTGGGGGCGTCAATAATTGATACATAGGCAATCATAACAGTGGGCGTTAACACTGAAGTCTTAAATGGAAAACGCCCCCAAAACAGACTGTTTGAATCAGAGGATGAGAAACAGGGTGGGAAAAGGTCATAAATCACTAGATTTTAAAAGTTTTTCTTAAAAAAAATATATTAATACTATAATTGCACCTAAGGGAACATAATAATACAATAAAAAAACCCATGTCATGACCCCTTTAACATCTCAGTTTTGTCATCCAGCATTGCACCCCATTAAAGACACATCATTTAAACACATTTTAAACCTAATAACCACTTTTAATGTCCTGCAATAATAATAATAATAAATAAAATGAACCCGCACACATTACTTTATCATTGTTTTTGAAAAAACTTCTCAATGAATACATCAATTAAATATTTAATCAATCAATATTTTTAACAGCCACTTCATACTACTTCCTGTACGGACCAAACATTTCATACTACTTCCTGTACGGATCAAACACATCATACTACTTCCTGTACAGACCAAACACTTCATACTACTTCCTGTAAAGATCAAACACTTCATACTACTTCCTGTACAGACCAAACACTACATACTACTTCCTGTGCAGACCAAACACTACATACTACTTCCTGTACAGACCAAACACTTCATACTATTTCCTGTACGGAACAAACACTTCATACTACTTCCTGTAAAGATCAAACACTTCATACTACTTCCTGTACAGACCAAACACTACATACTACTTCCTGTGCAGACCAAACACTACATACTACTTCCTGTACAGACCAAACACTTCATACTACTTCCTGTACGGACCAAACTCTACATACTACTTCCTGTACAGACCAAACACTTCATACTACTTCCTGTAAAGATCAAACACTTCATACTAATTCCTGTACAGACCAAACACTTCATACTACTTCCTGTAAAGATCAAACACTTCATACTACTTCCTGTACAGACCAAACACTTCATACTACTTCCTGTACAAATCCTTATACCATCATTATTTTAAAGGGGTCATGACATGAGAAACCAAATTTGCCTTGATCTTTTGGTATATAAGAGGTCTTTGTATCATTAAAACGTCCTGCAAGTTTAATATTTTAAGACGTCCTCCCCATTCTAAACGAATCATTTATTTAATCAAGCTCAAAATACAGCTCGTTCTGGATTCATGGTTAGAAGTGACGTGGCGGTTAGAAGTGACGTACCAGCATTTGCATATGACCGCCTCCAGCACAAGATAACTACGCTTTAAGCGCCAAGACAACTCACGCTTGTCGATACGCATTTCAGTATCGCCGTCGCCTCACAAGTGTTCAGTCGATGGACAGCGAGCTCTGACAGAGACTACTTGTGCACAGGAAAATTACGATGCCACACAGATGTGCTGTTCCTGGCTGTGGTCAAACAAAACCTCTGAATAAGCTGCCGAAAGATCCAGACGTCAGGGAAAAATGGATGCAGTTTATTTTTGCGGACGTCCCAGTCACGGCAGTGTTAACTTAAGCGTTTGTTCTGTACATTTTAAGGATGACTGTTTTGAGAACAAATAAGCCGCATGCATCACTCGCTACTAAACAGTTACGCTGAATCCACAAATGTTCTGGCTGGGAGCGTCAATAATTGATACATAGGCAATCATAACAGTGAGCGTTAACACTGAAGTCTTAAATGGAAAACGCCCCCAAAACAGACTGTTTGAATCAGAGGATGAGAAACAGGGTGGGAAAAGGTCATAAATCACTAGATTTTAAAAGTTTTTCTTAAAAAAAAATATATTAATACTATAATTGCACCTAAGGGAACATAATAATACAATAAAAAAACCCATGTCATGACCCCTTTAACATCTCAGTTTTGTCATCCAGCATTGCACCCCATTAAAGACACATCATTTAAACACATTTTAAACCTAATAACCACTTTTAATGTCCTGCAGTAATAATAATAATAAATAAAATGAACCCGCACACATTACTTTATCATTGTTTTTGAAAAAACTTCTCAATGAATACATCAATTAAATATTTAATCAATCAATATTTTTAACAGCCACTTCATACTACTTCCTGTACAGAACAAACACTTCAAACTACTTCCTGTACAGACCAAACACTTCATACTACTTCCTGTACAGACCAAACACTTCAAACTACTTCCTGTACAAAACAAACACTTCATACTACTTCCTGTAAAGACCAAACACTTCATACTACTTCCTGTACGGACCAAACACTTCATACTAATTCCTGTATGGACCAAACACTTCATACTACTTCCTGTACAGACCAAACACTACATACTACTTCCTGTACGGACCAAACACTTCATACTACTTCCTGTACGGACCAAACACTTCATACTACTTCCTGTACGGACCAAACACTACATACTACTTCCTGTACAGACCAAACACTACATACTACTTCCTGTACGGACCAAACATTTCATACTACTTCCTGTACGGACCAAACACTTCATACTACTTCCTGTACGGACCAAACACTTCATACTACTTCCTGTACGGACCAAACACTTCATACTACTTCCTGTAAAGATCAAACACTTCATACTAATTCCTGTACAGATCAAACACTTCATACTACTTCCTGTAAAGATCAAACACTTCATACTACTTCCTGTACGGACCAAACACTTCATACTACTTCCTGTACAGACCAAACACTTCATACTACTTCCTGTACAGACCAAACACTTCATACTACTTCCTGTACGGACCAAACACTTCATACTACTTCCTGTACAGACCAAACACTTCAAACTACTTCCTGTACGGACCAAACACTTCATACTACTTCCTGTATGGACCAAAAACTACATACTACTTCCTGTACGGACCAAACACTTCATACTACTTCCTGTACGGACCAAACACTTCATACTACTTCCTGTATGGAACAAACACTTCATACTACTTCCTGTACGGAACAAACACTACATACTACTTCCTGTATGGACCAAACACTATATACTACTTCCTGTACGGACCAAACACTTCATACTACTTCCTGTACGGACCAAACACTTCATACTACTTCCTGTATGGACCAAACACTTCATACTACTTCCTGTACGGACCAAACATTTAATATTACTTCCTGTAAAGATCAAACACTTCATACTAATTCCTGTACAGACCAAACACTTCATACTACTTCCTGTAAAGATCAAACACATCATACTACTTCCTGTACAGACCAAACACTTCATACTACTTCCTGTAAAGATCAAACACTTCATACTACTTCCTGTACAGACCAAACACTACATACTACTTCCTGTGCAGACCAAACACTACATACTACTTCTGTACAGACCAAACACTTCATACTACTTCCTGTACGGAACAAACACTTCATACTACTTCCTGTACGGACCAAACACTACATACTACTTCCTGTACAGACCAAACACTTCATACTACTTCCTGTAAAGATCAAACACTTCATACTAATTCCTGTACAGACCAAACACTTCATACTACTTCCTGTAAAGATCAAACACTTCATACTACTTCCTGTACAGACCAAACACTTCATACTACTTCCTGTACGGACCAAACACTTCATACTACTTCCTGTACAGACCAAACACTTCAAACTACTTCCTGTACGGACCAAACACTACATACTACTTCCTGTAAAGATCAAACACTTCATACTACTTCCTGTACAGACCAAACACTTCATACTAATTCCTGTACAGATCAAACACTTCATACTACTTCCTGTAAAGATCAAACACTTCATACTACTTCCTGTACGGACCAAACACTTCATACTACTTCCTGTACGGACCAAACACTTCATACTACTTCCTGTACAGACCAAACACTTCAAACTACTTCCTGTACGGACCAAACACTACATACTACTTCCTGTAAAGATCAAACACTTCATACTACTTCCTGTACAGACCAAACACTTCATACTACTTCCTGTACGGACCAAACACTTCATACTACTTCCTGTACGGACCAAACACTTCATACTACTTCCTGTAAAGATCAAACACTTCATACTACTTCCTGTACGGACCAAACACTTCATACTACTTCCTGTACGGACCAAATACTTCATACTACTTCCTGTACAGACCAAACACTTCATTCTACTTCCTGTAAAGATCAAACACTTCATACTACTTCCTGTACAGAACAAACACTTCATACTACTTCCTGTAAAGACCAAACACTTCATACTACTTCCTGTAAAGATCAAACACTTCATACTAATTCCTGTACAGATCAAACACTTCATACTACTTCCTGTAAAGATCAAACACTTCATACTACTTCCTGTACGGACCAAACACTTCATACTACTTCCTGTACAGACCAAACACTTCATACTACTTCCTGTACGGACCAAACACTACATACTACTTCCTGTACAGACCAAACACTTCATACTACTTCCTGTACAGACCAAACACTTCATATCACATCCTGTACAGACCAAACACTTCATACTACTTCCTGTACAGACCAAACACTTCATACTACTTCCTGTATGGACCAAACACTTCATACTACTTCCTGTACAGACCAAACACTTCATATCACATCCTGTACATCTGCTGGAGGTAGGGTGGGGAGGGGGACAGGAAGCAAAGGTCAAAGGTGCACCAATCATAACCCATCAATCATTTGGTCAATCATACATATATAATACTTACTACTGATGTGTGCAAATATGACTTGAACAGTTGCACAGAATCCTCTGGAGAGTTTAAAGGGACAGTTCACCCAAAAAATGAAATCATTCATCATTTACTCACCCTCATGCCATCCCAGTTGTGTCTGTTTCAGAAGAATATTTCAGCTCTGTGGGTCTATGTATTGATTTGTTGAATGTTGTATTTGTAATGTGATATAAAAAACAAAATAAAACATTAAACAAATTCAAGCATGAAATGATTAAAGGGAATTATTAATAATATAAACAACATTACACAAACAGATCTACAAACACAAGACTGTGACCATGTGCTGTTTCAAAAACTATTGTGAGGAAATGTCAAATATATCAGGTAGGAAAGTCCTCCTCTCTGTCCTCTTATGGGCACCGTATGTTTCACACCTGTATGTTATTATTCTGTCAAACACAACAGAAGCTTTTGCAATATTGAATTTCAGTCAATCACTTCAATTGAAAAGAAAGATGCAATGAAAGTAAATGGTGACTGAGAATGTCAGTCTCTAATGTTCTGCCGTATATTTCCTTTTGTGTTTCACAGAATAAAAATGTGTAAGGTTCAGAACAACATGAGGGTGTGTGTATGATGACAGCATTTGACTTTTATCAATGAGTGAACTCTTCAAATCTGTCAAATTTACACCAACTTTAAATGATCCTGTAATTAGTTCTTATAAATCCATTTATGAATGCAAAAGTGTGAAGCTGTTTTTTCTAGAATTGTCTGTTAAGTATTAAGATTTATATACTGTAGAAAAATCACAAGAATTCTGTATTTGTAAATGTTTATTTAGTATAAATAAAACAATGAGTATCTGAATGTGCCGTGTGTTTAATAAAGAGTTCATATATAGACTCATTTATTCATTTGAAGTATTTGGGATTTTAAAATCATTATTTTTATTATTGAATCTGATAATAAATAAGTTCAATCACATCACAGTGAGACACAAAGTACTGTCATTGTATTGAATTCAATCAGTTTAATTGATGAAATGATTTCTAGAAAGAGTTTGTAGTTGTGTTGATGTGAGATACAGTGAGTATATTTCACTCATCCAGTTGTGTGTGTGTGTCTCTGATGATCCATTTCACACACACACACTGAGGAATCAGGATAAAGATCAAATCCAGCATAGAGGGGTCGAGTGAATGTGGTGTTGAGTGTGTGTAAGTGTGTGAGTGTGTGTGTGTTAGAGACGCTGTAGAAGGACAGAGTGCCGGCCGGACAGTCCAAATACACTCCTACTCTCACACAGTCGTGTGAAGGGGGACGTATGTCAGTGCTGTTATTATTGTGATAGACAATTAATCTGTCATTAGAGCAGAACAGACTCCAGGAGTTTACATTGAGTCCAAACACACAGTCATTACTCTTTCCTTTCCTGCTGATTTCTTTATATGACACTGATATTTCAGCACCATCTCCACTCCATTGAGTCTCCCAGTAACAGCGTCCAGTCAGACTCTCTCTACACAGAACCTGAGGACACTCATCAAATCTCTCTGGATGATCAGGATATGACTGACGCTCTCTCACACGTGTCACCTTCCTGTTCCCCTCAGACAGAATGAGTTCGGTGTGTGCTGTGTTTGAATCCAGTGTGAGATCACAGACATCTGAACACAAGAAGAGAAAAAACACTTAAAACACTACAATCACTAAACCTGTGTGTGTGTGTGTGTGTTTGTGTGTGTGTGTGAGAGTGTGTGTGTGTGTGTGTGTGTGTGTGTGTGTGTGTGTTTGAATCCAGTGTGAGATCACAGACATCTGAACACAAGAAGAGAAAAAACACTTAAAACACTACAATCACTAAACCAGTGTGTGTGTGTGTGTGTGTGTGTGTGTGTGTGTGTGTGTGTGTGTGTGTGTGTGTGTGTGTGTTTGTATGTGAGTGTGTGTGTGTGTGTGTGTGTGTGTGTGTTTGTATGTGAGTGTGTGTGAGCGTGTATTTATCACTTTGTGGGGACCAAATGTCCCCATAAAGATAGTAAAACCCGAAATTTTTGACCTTGTGGGGACATTTTGTTGGTCCCCATGAGGAAAACAGCTTATAAATCATACTAAATTATGTTTTTTGAAAATGTAAAAATGCAGAAAGTTTTCTGTGAGGGTTAGGTTTAGGGGTAGGGTTAGGTTTAGGGGATAGAATATAAAGTTTGTACAGTATAAAAACCATTATGTCTATGGAAAGTCCCCATAAAACATGGAAACACAACTGTGTGTGTGTGTGTGTGTGTGTGTGTGAGTGTGTGTGTGTGTGTGTGTGTGTGTGTGTGTGTGTGTGTGTGTGAGTGAGTGTGTCAAGTAAATTTTATTTGTATTAAAACTGTAATGTCTATAAAGTCGATTAATCATCATTGTGTAATTTAGATAAAATACGATTTTTAATAGTGTTTAAAAATAATTAAATGATAATTGTATTAATAACCCCAGTGAGCAAGCTGTAGGCGACTGTGGCAAGGAACACAAAACTCCATAAGATGTAGATTAATGGAGAAAAATAACCTTGGGAGAAACCAGACTCACTGTGGGGGCCAGTTCCCCTCTGGCTAACATTATGAATGTAATGTAAATATTAATTATGTATAGGTAAAATCATGGTTTAAAATTATAAAACTAAGTGTTAAGGGTCAGCGATTAAACATCGATTGGTTATTAATTTTACAGTTCAAACACAAAGTCTTTGAAGTCCATCTAGATTAATTGCAGAAGTTCACATACATGCAATTGTCCTTGTTATTTGGCTGATGAAGGCTTTTGTTGGCAATGGTTAGTCTAAGCATTTCATTTCAAGATCGTAGTCCATAAATAGACTGAGGTGATGCAGGTTGGAGTTGGCATAATTTCATCCTCTGAAGTCCGTCATAATAGATTGAAGTGATGTTTGGCACCGGCTGCATTTAGTCATCATCATTCTGCGACATGTAGCAGTGGAGTCCAACATGACGCAGGAATGGTGCTGGATCCAGCCGGTTCTGGTGACCTCAGGATAGGAGTCCCGAGGTTGAGACAGGGAAACAAATAAAAAGATGTAAGCGTAGATGCCATTTAATTTATTGCAGAGTTAGAGATCATGCTCAATGTTTCTGGTTCCAGCAGACCCAACTAAAGCAGCGTAATTGTGGGTTGGAGGATAAATGAGGTGTATGCCTGGCTAAATAGATGAGTCTTTAGTCTAGACTTAAACTGAGAGAGTGTGTCTGCATCTCAAACAGTGTTTGGGAGACTATTCCATAGTTTAGGAGCCAAATATGAAAAGGATCTTCCTCCTTTAGTGGATTTTGATATTCTAGGAACTATTAATAGGCCAGAATTTTGCGATCTTAATGAACGTGTTGGAATATAGCGTGGTAGAAGATCACTTAAGTACTGCAGAGCTAGACCATTCAAAGCTTTCTACGTAGTTAACAGAATTTTAAAATCAATACGGAATTTAACAGGTAGCCAATGTAACGATGATAAAATGGGGCTAATATGATCATATTTCTTGGTTCTCGTCAGCACTCTGGCTGCTGCATTTTGAACCAATTGAAGTTTATTTATTGATCTTACTGGACATCCTCCCAGTAATGCATTACAATAATCTAGTCTTGAGGTCATGAAAGCATGAATTAGTTTTAGTTTTTCGGCATCAGCAACCGAGAGCATATGCCTTAATTTAGCAATATTTCTTAGGTGGAAGAATGCTGTTCTACAAACATTTGTAATTTGATTTTCAAAGGACAGATTGGTATCAAATATAACACCTAAGTTCTTCGCTGTTGAAGATGATGTAACAGTACATCCATCTAGAGTCAAATTATATTTTAGTGGCTTATTTTTAGAGTTTTTTGGTCCAATAATTAGAACCTGTTTTGTCAGAATTGAGTTGAAGGAAATTTCTGGCCATCCAATCTTTTATTTCATTGATACACTCTGCTAATTTTGAGAATTGTGAAATCTCATCAGGTTTTGAAGAAATATGAAGTTGTGTATCGTCAGCATAGCAGTGGAAACTTATTCCACGATTCCTGATAATATCTCCCAGGGGAAGCATATACATGGAGAAAAGCAGAGGCCCTAAAACTGATACCTGTGGCACTCCATATTTTACTTTTGTTTGGTTTGACAATTCCTCATTTACATAGACTAAGTGGTAGCGGTCTGCTAAATATGACCTAAACCATGCTAATGCCACTCCACAAATTCCAACATAATTCTCCAGCCTATTCAAGAGAATGTCGTGATCTATCGTGTCGAATGCAGCACTAAGATCTAAAAGCACTAGAAGAGAAATGCAGCCGCGATCAGATAATAAGAGCAAGTCATTTGTAACTCTGATAAGTGCAGTCTCTGTACTGTGATGAGGCCTAAATCCTGATTGAAATTCTTCATATATACTATTTCTCTGTAGAAATGAACATATTTGGGAGGATACTACCTTTTCTAGTATTTTTGACATAAACGGGAGATTTGAAATCAGTCTATAATTAGCAAGTTCTCCAGGATCAAGTTGTGGCTTCTTAATTAGTGGTTTGATAATTGCCATTTTAAAGTTTCTTGGGACATGTCCTAAGCATAGCGAGGAGTTAATGATATTAAGAAGAGGTTCTGATATTACAGGAGATACCTCTTTTAAGAGCTTAGTTGGTATAGGATCTAACAAACAAGTTGTGGCTTTTGATGTTTCGATAAGTTTTGTTAGCTCTTCATGACCTATGATAGCGAAGGATTGAAGTTGCACATGAGGGAAATTATTCGACACTGTTTTCTGAGGTGCTATGACAGATGATTGCATAATTCCAATTTTATTTCTGATTATTTCAATTTTATCTGTAAAGAAATCCATGAAGTCATTACTCTTGAGCTGTGACGTAATACCTGATTCTGTTGAGGCTTTATTCCTAACCAATTTAGCCACAGTACTGAATAAACATCTAGGATTGTTGTGGTTATTTTCTATGAGTTTACTAAAATATGCTGACCTGGCAGCTTTTAGTGCCTGTCTGTATCCACAGACACTATCCTTCCATGCACCACGAAATACTTCTAATTTTGTATTTTTCCACATGCGCTCCATTTTCCGAGCTGCTCTCTTGAGAGCATGAGTGTGATCATTGTACCATGGTGCAGGGCTTATTTCTTTAATTTTCTTTTAATCGAAGTGGGGCTGACAACATCAAGGGTGCTAGAGAAGACTGCATTTAAATGTTTTGTTATTTCATCAAGTTCTTCTGGGCTTTGGGGTTTATTGAGTATATGAGATAGATCCGGAAGAGTATTAGTGAAGCTATCTTTAGTGGTTGAAAGAATAGTTCTACCTGAACGATAGCATGGTGTAGATTGAGTAACATTAGCTGATTGCAGCATGCAAGAGACGAGGTAATGATCCGAGATGTCATCGCTCTGCTGCAGAATTTCTATATTATCAACATCAATTCCATATGAAAGAATTAAATCTAGCGTATGATTATGGCGATGAGTTGGTCCTGTTACATTTTGTCTGACCCCAAGGGAGTTGAGAATATCGATAAATGCTAATCCCAATGTATCATTTTCATTATCTATCTATGTGAATGTTGAAGTCACCAACAATTAAGGCTCTATCTACAGTAATTACAAGATCTGATAAAACATTTGCAAATTCACTAAGGAAATCTGAATAAGGCCCGGGTGATCTATACACTGTAGCAAGGGTAAAGGACGACAGAGATTTTTTATTTATATTTGTATTTGACGGTGTCACATTAAGCATCATTAGTTCAAAAGACTTACATTTATATCCTGTCCTCTGAGTAACACCAAAAACTTCACTGTAAATTGTAGCAACACCTCCACCTCGACCCTTCAGACGAGGCTCATGTTTATAACAATAACCTGGGGGAGTAGATTAATTTAAACTAATATATTCATCCGGTTTAAGCCAGGTTTCAGTCAAACAGAGCGCATCCAATCTATGATCTGTAATAATTTAATTGACAATTAGTGCTTTGGTAGAAAGAGATCTAATGTTTAGTAGCCCTATTTTTATATGATGTGTATTTTTTATTTGTTTGTTTTGTTCAAGTTTGACCTTAATCAAATTTTTTCTAAATGATTTAGTGAGGGTTTTGTGTTTGGTAGTTCGGGGAACAGACACAGACTCTATGAGATATCTAGGTGATACAGTCTCTATGTGTTGTAGTTTATGTGACCTGTGTGACGTCTCAAGGCAGCTAGCAGACGTTCGGATTAACCAGTTTGTCTGCTTCCTGAGCCCCATTTAGTCAATTAATATCATTATTAAGTCTATGAACCAAATTACTAGAGAGGAGAGCGGCACCTTCCCTGGAGGGATGGAGTCCGTCTCTCTTTAGCAGGTCAGGTCTACCCCAAAAACTTTTCCAATTGTCTATAAATCCTATTTTATTCTGCAGACACCACTCTGACATCCAGCCATTCAGTGACACTAATCTACTGTAAACCTCGTCACCACGACGAGCAGGGAGGGGACCAGAGCATATTACAGTGTCTGACATCATTTTTGCAAATTTGCACACCTCTTTAACATTATCTTTAGTGATCTCCGACTGGCAAAGCCGGACATCATTAGTGCAGACATGGATAACAATTTTAGAAAATCTATATTTAGCATTAGCCAGCACTTGTATATTTGATTTGATGTCAGACGCTCTGGCCCCCGAAATGCAATTAACAATAGTGGCTGGAGTCTCTATTTCCACGTTCCTTACAATAGAATCACCGATAACAAGGGCTCTTTCAACATGATTCTCAGTGGGTGTATCACTGAGTGGGGAGAATTGATTGGAAACCCTAACAGGAACGGGAGAGTGGTGTCTCTTTGCTGAACGAGTATGCCGCCGAGACGTCACCCAAATGCCCTGCTGCAGGGGCTCTATAGCCGGACCCAAAGTGTGTGTGTTGCTCTCTGTAATGCCCGCATCCGAAACAGTATCTACCGGCTTCTCTTTCTCACTGACCTCTACTAGCGTTCGGATGCGAGTCTCTAACTCATTAACCTTCTCCGTCAGCCTGACTAATTCCTTACATTTATCACAAGTGAATCCCCCACTGCTGACGGAGGAGGCTATTGTAAACATGTGACATGCAATGCATGAACAAATAACATTAGCCGATGCCATGACTTAATGCAAATTGTTCGTTGTTCCTGAGCGGTGAGGGTTTTGAGATTGATTTGAATCCCTCACAAAATTGTTTGTTGTTGGTGGTGGTTGTTCTTGATAAGCGGTGCTTTGAGATCGATGCAATAATCTGTGTACCGCAGAGGAGAAAAAATGGGTGCGTGCTGAAAAAATGCACGCAGTTTAATCGCGATAAAAATAGAACGCGGATGCAGGTAGAATATGCGCACAGTTGAATCCCGATAAGAGAATAATACGGGAAGACCTGATGCGTGCTTAAAAATGGCAGATGTTTAAGGATTAAAGGCTACAAACACAGACTCTAGCTAGGTGTCAGCAGCAACCGGTAAAATACACGCAGATGAAACGGGAGAAAAAGCGGAAGAATCTGAAACGTGGTAAAATGACAAAGGATATAACTATGAACGATGACTATAACGTTGAACGTATGAGAATAAGCAGTGCTAAGCAGGCCACAAACAAACTCTCGTGCAGCGTGCGTGCGTGCTGTGCCGTCAGCAACAGGAAGTCCAATGACGTCAGAGATGTGTGTGTGTGTGTATGTGTGTGAGTGTGTGTGTGTGTGTGATAGTGAGTGTGTGTTATGATGTGAGGAAGAGGCAGACGGGAAGTGCGGATCCAAACGCGGTTTTATTAAGAAGCAAATAATAACAATACAAACACAGGAACAAAGGAAAAGTTCACGATGGGAAAAGAAACTAAAATATGAGATAACATACAAAGGGTGAACAGGGAGCGAACATCCACGAAGGGCAGGGTAACCTTGAACAAACAAACAGGAAAACATGAACAGCGGGGTTATCCTCGAGCGAACCAGGGTTATCCTCGAGCGAACCAGGGTTATCCTCGAGTGAACCAGCAGACTGCAGGGAACATGAACTGAGAAAACACAAGAGCTTTATAAACGTAGGTACGAACATGACATGTCAACGAACGACAGAGGAAAGGGGAAACAAGCGGGTTTAAATAGACAGACATGGTGATAACAAAATAACAAACAGGTGCGGACAATAACACGGAGAGGGCGGTGATGAGTGAAACAGAAAACACGGTACAGACAACAAGGGATCGTGACACGGAACGTGATAAGTGAAAACGGAAAACACGGGACGGACAACACGGGATCATAACATAGCCCCCCTCAAAAGGACCGGATTCCAGACGGTCTAAAGAAACCTAAAAACAACAAACACAAAATGTTCCAGGCGAGGGGGACTAGAAGAGGGGGAGAAAAGACAGACCAAAAGGGGCACAACGAACACAGAGACAGACCAAGGAGGCACATGGGACACAGAGACAGACCAAGGAGGCACAAGGGATACAGAGACAGACCAAGGAGGCAAAAGGGGCAATTAGGCAGTCCATGGAGGCACGAGGGACGGACAGGCAGACCAGGGAGGCCGAGAGGGCAGACTGGCAGTCCACGGAGGCACAAGGGGCCGACAGGTAGACCAGGAAGGCCGAGGGGGCAAGCAAGCAGTCTATGGGTGTGTGAGACGTGGCCAGGGTCAGGTGGCCTGGGGAGCGTCCACCGGGCAGGGACAGGTCCAGGAGACCAGGGAGGTGGCCACAAGGCAAAGAGCGGTTCAGGAGGTCTGGGGGGCGTCCGCTGGGTAGGGACAGGTTTAGGAGGTCTAGGTGGCGGCCACTGGGCAAGGGCCGGTTCAGGGGGCCTGGGAGGAGGAGTGGCCACTGGGGAAGCTGGCGGAGCCAAGGTGGACTTCTGAGGCGGAGCAGTCGTGGCCTTGGGTGGCGGCGCCGAAGGAGGCATAGGCAAGGATGCTGGAGCCCCTGGGGGCGGAGCAGAGACAGGCAGAGCTGTGGCAGACTCAGGCGGTAAGGCCTTAGGCGGGTCAGGAGGCGGAACAGTGTTGGGCGGAGCCAAGGGAGGTGATGGCGTTGAAGGCTCAGAAGGCGGAGCTGGGGGAGCCACTGGAGGCGGAGCCGAGGGGGGCTCAGGAGGTGGAGCTGAAGGAGACTCCGGAGGCGGAACCGAGGGAGGTTCAGGAGACGGAGCCGAAGGTGGTGAGGGCGAAGCAGGCTCTGAAGACGGAGCCGATTGAGGCTTCGGAGGCGGAGCCAGGAGAGGCTCGGGAGACTCCGGGGATGGAGCCGAGGGAGGCTCAGGAGGTGCAACCGAGGGAGGTTCAGGAGGCGGAGCCCAAGGGGGCGAGGGCGAAGAAGGCTCTGAAGGCGGAGCCAAGGGAAGTTCAGGAGGCGCAGCAAAGGGTACCTCAGGAGGCGGAGCCGAGGAAGGCCTAGGAGACGGGGTTGAGGAAGGCGGAGCCGAGGATGGCTCGGGAGGCCCAGGAGGCTGAGCCGTGGGAGGCTCTGGAGGCTGAGCCGAGGAAGGCTCAGGAGGCGGGGCCGAGGAGGGTGGCGCCGTAGGAGGCTTAAGAGGCGGAGACCTAGAAGGCTCTGGAGTCTCTGGGAGCAGAGCCGTAGGATGCTCGGGAGGCGGAGCCGTAGGAGGCTCTGGAGGCGGAGCCGTAGGAGGCTCGGGAGGCGGAGCCGTAGGAGACTCGGAAGGCGGAGCCCTGGGTGGCTCGAGAGACTTGAGAGGCGGAGCACTGTGTGGCTCGAGAGGCTTGATAGGCGGAGCCCTGGAAGGCTCGAGAGGCGGAGCCCTGGGAGGCTCGAGAGACTTGAGAGGCGGAGCCCTGGAAAACTCAAGGGGCGGAGCCCTGGGAGGCTCGAGAGACTTGAGAGGCAGAACCCTGGGAGGCTCGGGAGAAGGAGCCCTGGAAGACTTGAGAGACTTGAGAGGCAGAGCCCTGGGAGGCTTGGGAGGAGGAGCCCTGGAAGACTCGAGAGACTGGAGAGGCGGAGCCCTAGGAGGCTCGGGAGGAGGAACCCTGGAAGACTCGAGAGACTGGAGAGGCGGAGCCCTAGGAGGCTCGGGAGGAGGAGCCCTGGAAGACTCAAGAGACTGGAGAGGCAGAGCCCTAAGAGGCTCGAGAGACTTGAGAGGCGGAACCCTGGAAGGCTCGAGTGGCTTGAGAGGCGGAGCCCTGGAAGGCTCGAGGGGCGCTGGCTCTAGGACGGGCACGACCACTGGTGCTGGCTCTTGGACGGTCCTGGCTACTGGCACTGGGACAGGGACGGTCATGGCTACTGGCACTGGGACAGGGACGGTCGAGGCCACAGGCGCTGGCTCAGGGACGGTCGAGGCTACAGGCGCTGGCTCAGGGACGGTCGAGGCTACAGGCGCTGGCTCAGGGACCTCTGGGGCGCAGTGGAAGGTCACCACCGTGGGGGGTGAGGTAGGGTCCTCCTCCTCTGCCAAGCCCACAGTGAGAGGCGAGCCGCTGACCAACAGAGTCTCCTCCACAATCTCCTGCAACGTCCAGCCGTGCGTCGCCGGTGGCAACCGCTCCCTCAGCGACGTTTCCAAATTGCCCCTGTAGAAAACCACCAGGACTGACTCCGGGAAGTCCGAAACGTGAGCCAGCTCCAGGAAGTCCCGGATGTGGTCTTCAACTGGTCGCTTCCCTTGCTTCAAAGAAAGCAGCTGGTAGTTGGCCTGCTGGACCGCTTGATCCATTTTGGTCGTTCGTTCTGTTATGATGTGAGAAAGAGGCAGACGGGAAGTGCGGATCCAAACGCGGTTTTATTAAGAAGCAAATAATAACAATACAAGCACAGGAACAAAGGAAAAGTCCATGATGGGAAAAGAAACTAAAACATGAGATAACATACAAAGGGTGAACAGGGAGCGAACATCCACGAAGGGCAGGGTAACCTTGAACGAACAAACAGGAAAACATGAACAGCGGGGTTATCCTCGAGCGAACCAGGGTTATCCTCGAGCGAACCAGCAGACTGCAGGGAACATGAACTGAGAAAACACAAGAGCTTTACAAACGTAGGTACGAACATGACACGTCAACGAACGACAGAGGAAAGGGGAAACAAGCGGGTTTAAATAGACAGACATGGTGATAACAAAATTAAAAACAGGTGCGGACAATAACACGGAGATGGCGGTGATGAGTGAAACAGAAAACACGGTACAGACAACAAGGGATCGTGACACGGAACGTGATAAGTGAAAACGGAAAACATGGGACGGACAACACGGGATCGTAACAGTGTGTGTGTGTGTGTGTGTGTGAGTGAGTGTGTGTGATAGTGAGTGTGTGTGTGTGTGTGTGTGAGTGTGTGTGTGATAGTGAGTGTGTGTGAGTGAGTGTGTGTGTGTGCGTGTGATAGTAGTAGTAGTAGTCCTTTATTGTCACATAGTAAACCAGTGAAATTGGCCATCGACCTGTCCATACAAATATACATATGACAAGGGGGTAGACAGGACAGGAAGACAGGGAATTAAAAACAAATACAGCATGACATGAGGAGAGGAGAGGAGAAAAAAGGCAGCCCCCAGACTATGCTCCTTAAGAAGTACAGTGTGGGAACAGGAAAAAAACACCTCAGCAACATTAGCACATAATCAGTACACTCTACAACATGAACAAGACTTGCAACAGGGGAGGGGATTGGGGGGTGGAGGTTGCCCAGCACAGGCAAGCAGCCATCCGGTCCTGCAGCCATATTCTGCGCTGGTCACAGACCCACCTGTCAGACTGGGGGTACAAAGCGGCGAAGGCGAGGGATAGGGTATTGGGCGGATGATTGCATATCTGTATATATGTTGCCTATCTGTATATATGTGAGTATATAGTGAGTGTGTGTGTGTGTGTGTTTGTTTGTTAGTGAGTGTGTGTGTGTGTGTGTGTGTGTGTGAGTGTGTGTGTGTTTGAGTGTGTGTGTCTGTGTGTGTGTGCGTGTGTTTGTGTGTGTGTGTGTTTGTTTGTTAGAGAGTGTGTGTGTGTCTGTGTGTGTGTGTGAGTGTTTGTATGTGTGAGTGTGTGTGTGTGTGTGTGTGTGTGTGAGAGAGTGTGTGAGTGTGTGTGTGTGTGTGAGTGTGTGTGTGTGAGTGTGTCTGTGTGTGATAGTGAGTGTGTGTGTGTGTGTGTTTGTTAGTGAGTGTGTGTGTGTGTGAGTGAGTGTTTGTGAGTGTGTGTGTGTGTTTGTTTGTGAGTGAGTGAGCGTGTATTTATCACTTTGTGGAGACCAAGTGTCCCCATAAGGATAGTAAAACCCGACATTTTTGACCTTGTGGGGACATTTTGTCGGTCCCCATGAGGAAAACAGCTTATAAATCATACTAAATTATGTTTTTTGAAAATGTAAAAATGCAGAAAGTTTTCTGTGAGGTTTAGGTTTAGGGGTAGGGTTAGGTTTAGGGGATAGAATATAAAGTTTGTACAGTATAAAAACCATTATGTCTATGGAACGTCCCCATAAAACATGGAAACACAACATAGTGTGTGTGTGTGTGTGTGTGTGTGTGTCTTTGTGTGTGTGTGTGTGTGTGTGTGTGAGTGAGTGTCTTGGTGTGTGTGAGTGTGAGTGTGTGAAAGTGTGTGTGTGTGAGATAGTGAGTGTGTGTGTGTGTGTGAGTGAGTGAGTGAGCGTGTATTTATCACTTTGTGGGGACCAAATGTCCCCATAAGGATAGTAAAACCCGAAAATTTTGACCTTGTGGGGACATTTTGTCGGTCCCCATGAGGAAAACAGCTTATAAATCATACTAAATTATGTTTTTTGAAAATGTAAAAATGCAGAAAGTTTTCTGTGAGGGTTAGGTTTAGGGGTAGGGTTAGGTTTAGGGGATAGAATATAAAGTTTGTACAGTATAAAAACCATTATGTCTATGGAAAGTCCCCATAAAACATGGAAACACAACATGTGTGTCTTTGTGTGTGTGTGTGTGTGTGTGTGTGTGTGAGTGTGTGAGTGCGTGATAGTGAGTGTGTGTGTTTGAATCCAGTGTGAGATCACAGACATCTGAACACAAGAAGAGAAAAAACACTTAAAACACAACAATCACTAAACCAGTGTGTGTGAGAGAGAGAGTGTGTGTGTGTGTGTTTGTGAGTGACTGTGAGTGTGTGTGTTTGTTAGTGTGTGTGTGTGTGTGTGTGTGTGTGTGTGTGTGTGAGAGAGTGAGTGTATGTGTGTGAGAGTGAGTGTGTGTGCTTGTGTGTGAGTGCGTGTGTGCGCATATGTGTGTGTGAGAGAGTGTGTGTGTGTTTGTGTGTGTGTGTTTGTTTGTGAGTGAGTGAGTGTGTGTGTTTGTGTGTGTGTTTTTTTTGTGTGCATGTTTGTTTGTGTGTGTGTGTGTATGAGAGAGAGAGAGTGAGTGTGTGTGTGTGAGAGAGAGAGAGTGAGTGTGTGTGTGTGTGTATGTGTGCACGTGTGTGTGTGTGTATGTGTGTGTGTGTGTGTGTGTGTGTGTGAGTGTAGACCTACATTTGTGTAGTCCTGCTGTAATCCTGAACTCTCCTCCATGATCCACACTATAAAAACACAAATGATGACATCACATTCAGATCACCTGAAAGTTACTTCAAAGTGATTTTATCTGAAATAACACACAGAGAATGTCTCTCTCTCTCTCTCTCTCTCTCTCTCTCTCTTTATTAATTTATATTTATTAGCTTTATTGGCAGGTAAAAGTTTGATGGTTTTATAGCCTCATTTTTGATCAACTAGTTGAAACTTTCAGAAAAGAATCTAATAATGACACACAGGACTGTTATTTAGTTTCCCTGGAACTGAATGTGTTAACACTAACAACAAAACAAATATGTGATTAATCGTGATTCAATATTTCAATCCACTGACAGTCTTACAACACATGAGGGGTGTGAGGGGTCCAGGAACTGAGTTTGACACCCCTGCAATACACACACACAACATCCCACCAACAATAAACTCAAGTGCTTTCACACTGCACTTAACCCTGGGTTATTATCTTTTAACCCCGCTTTTAACCTCCAGTAATGTAATGTTTCACACTTGTAACTCTGGAAGGTGATAAGCAACACTTTTAATCCTGGGTTATGAAACGGCTCCAGATCAGTGTTAGCGCCGCTTTTAAAAGTGCAGCAGTAAGTTTTTATCTGGCTCTTATTCGTCCCAATAGTACCAGTGGTTTTGGACTTTATACTGACACCACAGACTGATCACTGCCCAACCCCCCCTGTGAAAAATCCTGCACCGCCCCTGTTAACTGCTGCTGCGCCACACAAAAATGTCTGTAAGATGGACTGCTGCGACTCGTAATCTCTCTGGCGGCTGATGAGACCGTTGTGTGCTCGCTCTTGGTGCTTGATGTCACACCGTTTATCTGTGATCATTATTGATATTAACTGATCAACTGCAAGACAGTTTGTTATGTGTGGTCAACATGGCAGCATCCATGTCAAATTAAACAGCTTTTATTGAGGTCAGTATCTGACTGGAGTCATCATCTAATGTGAGTGTACATCATTTTAAACAGATTTGTGTGCTATTGTGTTTATCTGTAACACTTTTTAAATGAGCTTAATACAGTGACAGAGCACAACACAAGCAAATGTGCTACAGTATCACTGTTCATTTCCTGTATGCTAATGCACTTTATAAACCCTATTTAGTACTTTACAAATAAAACATATTATTAGTATTAAACATATTGTAGTCTTGCTGTTGTGCTGCACTTAAGCAAATAATAAATCATATAAAATGAAAATAAGCTCATCGTAACATTTCATATCCGTTTGCATCTAAATATATTATCCTCCACAGATTTCATGGGACGATGCAACAAACTTTCCAAACAGAATAACTGAGAACCATTAATGGTGCCAAACCCAAAATGTCCAAAATACTCTCACACTGCAGATTTCAGCAGTGAAATAAATGTACTATAAGATACTGTCCAAAGCATTAACCAACAGATTCAAACTTTACATATCTAAATTAATTCACGCTGACCAGTCATATTGTATTCCTAAATGCACAATATTTGATCATTTGTTTTGAATACATGATCTGATTTCTTTTGCCAGAGACAATAATCTTAATGTAGGATTTTTATATTTGGAAAAAGAAAAAGCTTTTGATGGTGTAAATAAATGTTCAGGGTCCGACATGTCTTTGTGGTGAGATGAGCCCGTGCCGTGCCTTTAAATGAAGTGTCCATTCAATGTAAAATGAGGAAATCACGATTTATCAAATGTATCTGATGATGTCATCACTGATTTGGATTTTAGAAAAGTTCAAATTTTATATTCATGCAATACTGTGAAAAAGAATGTCTATGGTGTGAAAATCATCTATTATTAAACTGGGGTATATCGTGAAACTGTTAAACCGTTACATCCCTACTGGAGATGTGTCACGTACCCCGCTCCTCTGCTCTCCACGCTTCGTCGGGCACACACGCACGCTCCTCGAGCACACACGCTTGGCGCCATCGAGCTCGCACGCTCACTCCGCGAGCTTACACGCTCGCTCCCCTCCGTCGAGCTCGCACGCTCACTCCGCGAGCTTACACGCTCGCTTTCCTCCATCGGGCTCGCACGCTCACTCCGCAAGCTTACACGCTGGCTTCCCTCCATCAGGCTCGCACGCTCACTCCGCGAGCTTGCACGCCCGCTTCCCTCCATCGAGCCCACACACTCACTCCGCGAGCTTGCACGCTCGCGCCCCTCGATGGAGCACACACGCTCACGCCCACACACACCCCTCTGACTCTAATGCTCGCGCCCAATCACTGGAGCATTAGTTTCACCTGTACTCGTCCCAATCACCTGTTATTCGTTTCACCTGCACCGCTCGGTTCTCCTATATATATCACAGCACATTCGTCTCACTCCTGTTGGTTATTGTTCTAGTTTACCCCTTCGCTTTGCCAGCACTAGTTATCCCCTAGTTACCCTGTCTTTTGCCCTCACTGGTCCCGTCTAGTTGTTAACTGTTTTCCCGGCTTCGACCTCCCGATCTCGTTGACCACTCTCATCCGGATTTGCCCCTTTACCCTATTCTGATTCCCCAGCTCCGACCTTACGCTCCCGTTTACCACTCTTCTCTGGATTTGCCCTTGTTTGTACTTTTGCCTGCTTTTGATACAATAAAAGCAGTTCTCATCAACATTGTGACTGTCTCTTCTTGTGCGGGTTACAAGATGCTGCCACTATTACAGAAACCATCCTCAACATCATTACAGCAGAGAAATGCAGACCTGCAGACACTCTTGCATCATTTACCAGTGATGCTGCTTCTGTTATGATCGGTAACATTTGAACATTTCACTTTTATTTGAATAGCAGTTTTGATATAGAATTGATTTTTACTGTCAAGGCAAGAAAACTGAAGAAAGAGACTAAAACACCTTTTCCCTGAATCACTGTCACTGTCCACTGTGTTCCCCTTCGAATAAAAAGGGAAAGTCTTACCCACCCAAATACTGCAAAACCATTTCAACAATATTTTGGTTATATCAAGCAAGCAGCACCTTTTTTTGCCAATGTGTGAACGGCTTGTAACACAACTTATAAAATGAGCCCTTCACAGACTTCCTAGTTTGCCTATTAAAGCCTGTAGACTGATTTTCATGTGAAGGGAGCGGGTCGCTTTAGACGGGAATATCCAAAATATGTGACGTTTATGTGTGCTCCCGAGAGCCTCAGTGCTTCTCTTCCACTATTCAACAGTGACAACAAACTGCAACACTAGATAACGTTATCTTAGAGATGAATCCAGCAAACGTCCCAGCACAACACCGACTCCAACACAAACTCTGAGTAAGCCAAAAAAACATTGATCTACTGAATCCCGTCTGGCTAAGCGGGAATGTGATCGTGGTCAAGTGAAAACTAGAGTGAAAATCGGCAGGGCATTTGATTCCTGGATGGACCTTCGTTTGTTTTTGGGGATCAAAATTGACCCTGAATTGTTGTTTTTGTTATTGGACAGGTAAACTTACATAACTGCAAAGCATGTGACATATTGTGCCATAAGGATTGATCTGTGTCATTTTAGCTAAACTACAAGAACACATGAAATGAATGCTAGACAATGTTCAAGATAATGCAAAATGACACATTCATTAGTGTAACGTAACTTGGTTATAAGGAAAATATATATCATCTATTATTATAAAACAATAGTGCATCGATATATCAAAATGACATTTGTGATGAATCACATCAATACTGAATTGTGTCAACATATTTATAATGTACAGTCTATTTTATAAACAGCTACTGTCATCATCCACCACATTTAGCTAACAGCTATTGATAAAGCTGACTAGCTAGCTAACACCGACATCGGCTATCGTATAAATGCAGTCAATGTCTCATGCAAAGAAAAGTGATTATTCAAACTACAGTCTCACATAGTCATACCGATATCCACACTTTGTTTTAGCCCTGTTCCAGCACTGGAGAGTCAAATATAATATACAGTCTCAAAGTTTGTAAAACAATCATAACTGTGTCATTTTAATTATGCTACCTCATCTGTCAGCATGATGCTGGTGAATCACATTCAGTCTCTTTGTACGTTACGTCATTGTTTGGTAAATGCTCGCTCTCCTCCCTATGGAGTGTGTGCATGATCATGAGCAACAGGAAGCTGCTGCAGTTCACTTCACGGCCACAGGTGTCATTAGTAACAAGGGTTTCTGAATCTTACATACCTCACCTTTAATAAAATGTGCCCTTTGTCACCTTTTCTGTATTTAGGGGACTGCCCTCAAGTCATCTCTTGGACAACTAAAGTCCAAAAGCACTGTAAAGGACAGGTGGGAATCTTGGCTATGAGTTGAGGTTTATGATTTAGTGATTATGGCCCGAGACAGCTGGGATAGGCTCCAGCACGTGTGACCCTGCATATGACAGTTGGCTTTAGATGATGGTGGATTTAGTGATCAGTAACCCTAATAATAATTTTCTTAATAGGGGGTGATTTTGGGGGGATTATAATTTTATGATTGCGAACACTTTTAAATAAGATTCAGGTGGAGTGGGGGTCCTCCAGGGATTATTACCCCCCCCCCCCAATAAAAAAATTATAACTTTTGTGTCTTACGTGACACTAATATAGGAACTGAGTCTCATATTTTGTTGACATGCAGACCAATGAAAGTGTGCAGAATACACTGCAAATATAATTAAAATAATGTTTAAATATGTACAAAATGCTTCAAAAAACACCTTTATGCAGCAATATCAGAGACTCAAGTGTTTTTTTCTAAATCAAAACCATGAATAATTTTGTTTTTTCCTTTTCACGAGTAGGTTCTGAATTCCCTTGAATGCCCCCAGAGTGAGTTATGTCCACACGCAAAATATCAAAAGAATCCAAAAACTCACGTGACACTTCACAGTGTAGACGAGTAATATACTGAATTCTTGATTTGTCATTTTAAAACATTTATGGATAAAAATACATTTAAAAATACTGTAAATACTAAGCATATAAACAAATGGGTTTTGTCTACTGTACTGTATTTATTTTACTTCCTATTTTATACATAGCTATAAAAAATAGTCAGAAATCATCAATACGGTCTGTCTGTACACTGTGTGTGTGTGTGTGTGTATGTATGTGTGTGTGTGTGTGTGTGTGTGTTTGATGGTTTTATTAGGTTATACACTAGTAGTTACGAAGTTATTATGCTATAAATGTGGTTTATGAGGACATCTCTAGTGTCCTTGTAATTCAAACATACATATTTTTTTTTTAAATGTAAATATCTCAAATGTTTCTGTGAGGGTTAGGTTTAGGGGATAGAATATATATTATAAAAATCATTGTGTCTATGGAGAGTCCACATAATGATATGGGTAACAATGTTTTTGGCTGTGTGTGTTTACAGATTTAATATACGTACATCTCTGATGTCTGTTTTAGATCTTTTCATCTGGAAAGCAACATCTACTAAACATCTTAAATATCAGATTTACAACATTCTAGATCATAAATGTCTCAAAGACATCTGCTGAATGTCTTACTGACATTCGAGACAATATTTGTCATATTATAGACATATTGCAGATGAGCAAACAATGTAAAATAGATGTCGATAAGATGTAAACACACATCAAATAGATGTCTGGTTGATGAACGTGTGCTATCAGGGATAGTTTGTACAGTATAAACATCATTATGTCTATGGATAGTCCTCATTATGATAGGAGTACCAACATGTGTTTGTGTGTGTGTGACAAACACATTGTCACCTAATGTAAACAACGATGTCTGGACTGGAATTATCGCATGTCCCTGATGTGTTAACTGCATATAGGTGAGCTGTTGTCCGTTATCGTGATGTTTTGCGAATATTTGGCTGTGTGTTTCAATGTGCGTACTGTGTGCTTGAAAAGACTATTGAGTTACTGTTTGAGTTACTTGTGATTGACAACAGAATGATCACCTAATGTAAACAGATATGGCTGCGAGGAACATTGATCCCAATTTTGTGTTGACTGTTTGTATACGAGCTGTAAACTTTTATAGTAGTAATTTTGAGACCATTTGGATGTCTATGTCATAAAATAATCATATCATGTGCTTGAAAAGACTGTATGAGTATCAGTTTGTGTGAATATGAATTACAGGCACTTGGGCAGTGCAGTTTAGTGTTGGCATGAAAACCGATTTGAATCTGACATCACTGACTGTTGCAGAAACACAAATGTGTGATGCTACTCTAAGGGTGCCAGTCATAAACCATCACAAATTTGCACCAGTAAATGTGAAAGGGTTAAGTGACAGATGCTTAAAGATTGTTCTTTTGAATTGTTTTCCTAAAATGAGTAAAAATAATATTCTATATAAAATGTAATGATTACAAAAATGTCCTCATTCTAATGAAACATTAAAAATATATGTCTTCTATGTGTATTTGTTAAGGATTTCAATATTTTAAAAGGAATAAATACAGGTGCTATTTCAGTGAATTCACTGACCATTCAATAAATTCAAGACTAATTAGGGCCTGGGTTTAAGGGGTTAATATGGGTATAAATAGGGTTTTACAGCTCAACATACTTAAGTTTGTCCAGTGTGCAGTTTGGATCATTGAGTCTTTCAGAGAGCAGCCTGACTCCTGATTCTCCTGGGTGATTGTAGCTCAGATCCAGCTCTTTCAGGCGTGAGAGATTTGATCTCAGAGCTGATGCCACAGAACAACAGCCTTCCTCTGTCACCATACAGCCAGATAATCTACAAACACACATACATAACAGTCAGATAATCTAAAAACGTGCATATAACCAGTCAAATAATCTACAAACGCACATCAACAGTCAGATAACCTACAAACACACATCAGCATTTACCAGCAGACATATTATCCTGTAGCTCAAGACTGGTTGCCACTGAAGCTAAGCAAGGTTGAGCCTGGTCAGTACCTGGATGAGAGACCTCCTGGGGAAGACTAAGTTTGCGACTGGAAGAGATATTAGGGAGGCCAGCAGGGGGTGCTCAACCTGTGGTCTGTGTGGGTCTTAATGCCCCAGTATAGTGAAGGGGGCATTATACTGTAAAAAGACACTGTCCATTGGATGAGATGTTAAAATCAGGTCCTCACTCTCTGTGGTTATTAAAAACAACCTAGAGCACTTGTCGTAAAGAGTAGGGGTATAACCCTAGTGTCCTGGCTAAATTCCCCCCATTGACCCTTCTCAATCATGGCCTCATAATAATCCCCTGCCACTAATTGGCTCTATAACTCTCTCCTCTCCACCAATAGCTGGTGTGGGGTGAGCATACTGGTGCACTATATCTGCCGTCGCATCATCCATGTGGATGCGCACACTAGTGGTGGTTTAGGAGAGTCCCCTGTCCATTCAACAGTCAGATAATCTAAAAACACCCACATCAACAGTAAGAAAATCCACAAAAACACACATAAAAAGTCAGACAAAATACATTTACATTTAGTCATTAAGCAGACCCTTTTATCCAAAGTGACTTACAAATGAGGAACATAAACACTTTGTCATATAAAAGTAAACTGTACCTGCAGGATCAAACTGCCAAATTCTAAGTGTTGCTATGTACAGAAACTAGCACAGAAGAAAGAGACAGATAAGGATTTTTTTTAAAGATTTATTAAATAGTAAGTGCTCACAGAAAATATATGTTTTCAGCTTTTTCTTGAATGTTGAAATGGTTTCAGCAGAACGGCAGGTGGTTGAAAGATCATTCCACCACCGGGGGACAGAGAAAGCGAATGAATGTGAAGTGCCTCGTTGTGATGGGACCACAAGGTGTAAGAGGGTGCTGTTCCACTGGTTGTCCTGAAGGCCAAATTCAAAGCTTTGAATTTGATGCATAGCCAATGGAGTAAGACTAAGTGGGGTATGACGAGAGCCCTCTTTGGTGGGTTGAAAAAGAGATGTGCCACCGCATTCAGGACCATCTGCGGTGGCTTGATAGCACTAGCTGGAAGGCTGGCCAACAGACCACTGCAGAAGTCCAATCTTGAAATAACCAGAGCTTGAACCAGGGACTGCGCAGCATAGTCAGACAGGAAAGGTCTGATTTTTCTGATGTAATAAATCACAAACCTGCAAGACCAGTTGGCAGTTGATGAGATGCGAGAACTAAAATGTAGCTGTTCATCAATTACTACTCTCAGCTTTCAGATGTCCTGATAGGGCTCACAATACTGGAGCACAGATGAACAGTAACAGATGAGTTTGCTAGGATCACAAGTTCCATCAACAAGTTTGGTCTTGGCCAGGTTGAGGTGAAGGTGGTGTTCCTTCATTCAGGCAGAGATCTCCAAAAGGCAGGCAGAGATATGTTACACCCTCCCCAGCCTAGGGTTGGAAAGGTGCAACAAGGAGAGATTTTATAATTCCCTTCTCCTGCCTTGGCAATTAACACAATTAAGCAACACATTTCAACCCGGACTCCCTTGTTAGGTAGAAACAGGAGAAAAAATGTTAAATAGAAAATAAATATTACCCAGCTCCCTATGGCTTCCATAAAATGACAAACAAAGCAAGTAAATGAAAAATGTAACAATACAAAACAAAAATTGAGAGTCTATGCAATGGTCATAAAGTGTACTCTGTTTAGTGTTGTGAGCAAAGTATTAAGAATGTACAGAATCTGGGGCAGGAGAAAGGAACACCTCTCAGAGACAGCCTACAAACTGTCTGCCTCTCATTGTCTCTCTTTTTATGTGTTGGTTCCACCCAGAATTTATCCTCTTGTCAGCCAATCCTAACAGGGAACTGATTGGTAGCCATTATATCTGACACCTGGTGGCATTTTAACCAAAAAAAAAAAAAACACAGGGAGACAACATAAAGAGATAAATCTGAGGATGTGACAGATATGAGTTGAGACAGTTGGATCATCAGGTTGGAACGACATATCATCTGCAATAATCAGTCTGTTGAGTTCATTACTTGGCCAGTTGGAGTCACCAATTCACACACACCAGTATAAGAGTGCGAGTGCACAGTCAAGAGTGTCCAGACGGTGTGCATATATTTACGGCAAGATTATAAAAAAAGAAAATAATTCAAAGGCAAATTTTGTGTGTGCATAACATATATATATATAGAAGATAGATAGAAAACTTTATTGTCATTGTCACATGTACAACAAAATTTTTTTAAAGTGCTGACCAGCCAGTGCATCATTCCTGATATAATTTTTTTAAAAACAGTAAATAAATATTATCTAAAAGAAGAATAAAGCAGCCTGAACAGGCATTCATGTACACATACACAGTCATACTTATTGTACCAATCCTGCAATCAGTTCAGTTCACTTTAGCAGCGTTAATTACAGTTATTGCAGATGGGTAAAAACTATTTTTGAGTCTATTAGTTTTTGCCCTGATGGATCTGTACCGTCTGCCTGACGGTAACAGTTTGAACAGAGGGTGGCCTGGGTGAGAGGTGTCATTTAAAATGTTCTGGATTTTTTTAAAGCAGCGGGAACTGTATAGTTCTACCAGTGTGAGGAGAGGGCAGCCAGTGATTTTCTGTGCGGTGTTGATGACCCTCTGGAGTGCTTTCCTGTGAGCCACTGTGCAGCTGGTGTACCACACGCACATGCAGTATGTCAGCAAGCTCTCTATGGAGGCTTGATAGAAGGACACCAGCAACCTCTGTGTGATGTTGTTCCTCCTGAGTACTCTCAGGAAATAAAGTCTCTGCTGGGCCTTTTTTATTAGCTCAGAGGTATTCTTGCTCCAGGTTAAACCCTCCTCAATGTGGACTCCCAGGAAGCTGAAATCTGCCATCCGCTCCACACAGTCCCCGTTGATAATAAGTGGTTGAATGATTGTTTTCTTTTTCCTGTAGTCTATAATAAGCTCCTTGGTCTTTGCGGTGTTAAGAAGCAGATTGTTATCGCTGCACCACACTGTCAGCCGCTCCACCTCATCCCTGTAGGCAGACTCGTTCCCCCCAGAAATGAGCCCCACCACTGTGGTGTCATCAGCAAATTTCACCATGGTGTTGCCGCAGTGGGTTGGTGTACAGTCATATGTATATAGGGAATAGAGCAAGGGGCTCAGCACACAGCCCTGGGGGGAGCCGGTGCTGAGGCTTAAGGCCGTAGATGTGTGATTACCCACTCTGACCCTCTGACGCCCAGAGAGGAAGCTGTTGATCCATGTGCAGGTGGTGTGTGGCAGCCCCAGGTCCCTCAATTTGGCCACTAGTTTGTGTGGGAGGATGGTATTAAATGCTGAGCTATAATCCACAAAGAGCATCCGCACTTAGCTCCCCTGCTGTTCCAGATGGGGCAGTGCAGTATGGAGGGCTGTGGTTACTGCGTCCTCTGTGGATCTGTTCGCTCTGTAGGCAAACTGGTTGGGGTCAAGGCCTCGGGGCAGGAGTGCTGTGATGTGCCTCCGGACCAGTTTTTCGAAGCACTTCATCACCACAGGTGTGAGTGCAACTGGCCGATAGTCGTTGGGACTGGAAATATGGGGTTTCTTGGGTAGGCGGACTATGGTGAGGACTTCCAACAGGGTGGGGCAGTGGATTGGGCCAGGGACTGGTTGAAAATCCTGGTAAAGTCTCCAGCCAGCTGGTAAGCACAGTCCCTCAGCACTCGTCCCGGAACACCATCAGGCCCTGTAGCCTTCCTCGGGTTGATGGCCCGCAGTGTGCGCCTCACCTCATGCTCCTCCACTGTGCAACTTAAGCTGCTGTGAGCTGTGAGGTGTGGTGTGGCTGTCTCTGATGGTGTCACCTCAAAACGGGCAAAAAAGAGGTTCAACTCCTCTGCCAGCGAGATGTCACCTTCAGCAGCTCCGAGTTTGGCCCTGTAGTTGGTCAGATGCTGGACTCCCTGTCACACTTGCCTGCTGTTGTTACTGCACAGGTGTTCCTCAATCCTCCTCCTGTAGTTCGATTTGGCCTCTCTGATGCCTCTCTTTAGGTTAGATCGGGCCGTGCTGTAGAGAGCCCTGTCTCTGGATTTGAAGGCGATGTTTCTCTCCTTTACCTGCTGCTGGACTTCCCGGGACATCCATGGCTTCTGGTTGGGGTAGACCCGGATCCGTTTGTCCACTGTGACAGTATCCATGCAATTCCTAATGTAGCATAATACACTGTCCGTGAACACCTCCAGGTCCTGATGTTCCAGTTGGTTGTATCAAAACAGTCCTGCAGCTGCTGAGATGCACCCTCAGGCCATGTTACAACAGTCTTATTGATATGATGGGGTCTGCTTTCCTGCGTGGGGCATATGTAGGGATCAAAAGTAGGGACAAATGGTCTGACTGATCCAGATGTGGTAATGGTCTAGCCCTATAGCCTAATTTAATGTTGGAATAGACCTTGTCCAGTGTATTTGCTCCTCTAGTGTCACACTTAACATGCTGATAAAATTTAGGGAGTACTGCCTTTAAGTCCGTATGATTAAAATCCCCTGCTATGATCTGCACAGCGTCAGGATATATGCTCTGTTGACCGCTAATTTTCTCATGCAGAAGTCCTATAGCTGATTTAGCATTAGCATTCGGTGGGATATAAACAGCAATTATCATGACCACAGTAAACTCTCTTGGGAGGTAAAAGGGCCTGCATTTAACAGTCACATACTACAAGTCTGGGGAGCAGTGGCTGTCTACAATTACTGTGTTTGTACACCAGCTGTTTTTCACGTATACACATAGTCCCCCACCTCTGCTCTTACCGGAAACTGCTGTTCTGTCATGACGCTGAGTTGAGTAGCCTGCTATCTCAATAGCAGAGTCCGGGATAAATGAACGAAGCCAGGTCTCCGTAATCAGAAGAATGCAACTGTTTTTCATAGTGTTGTTCACTGCAATCTGTAGGCGTAATTCATCCATTTTATTTGCGAGGGATCTGGCGTTCGTGAGGAACAGGCAGGCGAGCGGTGTTTTGAATGGCTGCCTCCGTAGCCTAGCTAGCGCGCCGGCCCTACAGCCTCGTTTTTGCCTCCTCTGTCTGCGCCGCCTTCGCCTCCTCCCCGCCGGCGCTCCTCGCTACTTCAGCCGGAACTTTGTTTATATGCAGAAACTCAGTTGTAACGCCGCGTCTGTAGCCTAGACCAATTTTCAGGAGCTCATGCCGGCTGTAGATGTTATTTGCCCAACATAATGTACATAAAACAAAAAACAACACATACGTAACCAGACATACAAGGCACCCACTGGGAAAGCACTTAGCCGCTGTGCCTGCGCGCGCCGCCATTCCATAGGCTTTTGTATATATATCAGGCCCCTGGTACCTATGAAGTACACTGAGAATGAAAAAAGCAGTTTTATATAACAAATGGTAATAACAGAGTGAATGCTCTACAGTTTGATATGAAGGGTTGTGACAGTCACTGAGCCATTTATTGTATCATTGTCACAGCTATGAACCACAATATATTCATATTGTATATTCCAATGCACTAATGAATCTGCAAACACAAACCTCAGTATTTCCAGTGTACAGTGAGGACTCTTCAGTGCATCAGAGAGCAGCTTCACTCCTGAATCCTGCAGGTCATTGTTACTCAGATCCAGCTCTCTCAGACTTGAGGAGTTTGAGCTGAGAACTGAGGCCAGAGCTGAACAACTTTGCTCTGTCAGATCGCAGCCCATCAGACTGAGAGAAATGACAAGGTAACAGTATGTTAATCTATACGTTTTAGTGAAGGCTTCTCAGCACAGCTGTTGGGTACATAGAAAAAATATATGGCCACTATGTTTGATTGCTCATAGTCATTTGCAATTTTTTTTGACGCTCTTCTACTGTCAAGACCTGGTCTGGACTGCCCAACTTGTTTTGTTCTGGAGTTCTGTCTGTTTTGGTCCATGTGTGCATTTGTTTTAAGCACATGTCTTTGTTTGTGTTTGTGTCAGCCATGTGCTCTACTTACTCTGCCGCCTCATTCCACCTTGCCACACTTCCTCATCTGATCCTTGTTGTGTTGATTGTCATCACCTAATCCCTTTGTGCTCTCCCTCTACATACTGTGCCTTCTACCTTCTTGTGTCTGTTAGATCATTTTGTGAGTTTGGTTAGTCAGTCATTCCTAGTCTGTTTATCCAGTTGTTGTCTTGCTTATTTTCTTAGTTTCAAATTGGTTCTATTCATTTTACTGTGAGAGTTTTTGGTTTGTATTTTGTTTTTTTCATAAAAGCTCTTTGTTTAGCATCCCTGCACTTGGGTCCAAATTCCTGCAATATATCCTGATGTCTAAGAATTTTTGTCCCAAAAACATATTTGAACTTCCCCAAAACAACTCTAATGTATGATGGAAGTGAAGTTAGGTCAATTAACCTGTTAACCTGCACCAGTGCAATGTCGCACCGAAGAGTCCCCCCCCCCCCCCTAGTTTAATGTTTATGAATAGATTTAACGTGAAAGAACATCATTAATCTTGGCGAACTATATATCATTTTAAAGGTGTAAGCCTCAAGCATCGATGATAGAGCTCTGTTTTTCGATGAAAAGCTTATAACGAATGTATTTCTTGCATTTATGTAAGCAATACAAATCAAAACACTCGTAATCAAAAACGGAGTACATACCAGTAGTGTCGTAATAACGAGCCACACACACATCCAGATTGGATGGAAAGGTGAGGGTCCACTGAATAACATCCCATAGAGCATTTTTAGTCCAAAGAAACAATAACGTTGTAACATCGATGGTTATTCCTTTGTTTACATCGAGTTTCTTCAGGGTGAAGTATCATACTTGTCGGTTATGCAATAAAATGATGCATAAAAACAGACTCCCGGTAGCCGAACGTTATATGGGTGTGTTGCTTAGAGTGTAATGAACAAATTAAGACCGCACACACACACACAAATACAAAGATAGGCAATATATAGGTCGAAATATCCAAACACTGCGGTCCGTTTTTTTGACGTCATGAAATGCTGATACTATTGTTTTGTCTTTACAACGAAAGCCAATGAAAGAATTGAAATGATATGACTGATAGAAAATGTAGCCAAGCAGTGCACGATTCCAACGATATCTGGGAAGTTTAAATTCCTTGCGAACAAGATGTTTTTTTATTTATTTGAATCAGCCACTCTACGCTTGAGGAGCTAACCTGCGAATTAGGCTGTGACCACACCCCCGTCATTTGACAACAAACGAGCCATAGTAAAAGACGGTTCCCCAGTCAACATCTGTTTTCGCGTCTTACTTACTGGACGGATTATCTCATCAAATGGATCGTCAAAAGAAGTTTTTTTCTGCTGAAGATGTTTTATTTGAGATCACTCGAAGCAGCGATGACGAAATTGAGGAGTGACTACAGCGACGAGGGTGCTTGAGGACGGAAAAGATGGTCCAATTTTACATCGGTGAGTTGCTATGTAACATGCACACATTATACGTGTGTGTGTGTGAGAGAGAGAGAGTGTGTGTGTGTGTGTGTGTGTGTGTGTGTGTGTGTGTTTTCCCATTTGATTTATAAGGTAAATGCATTGTGGTCTGAAAAGACCAAATATAAAACAAATGGCTTGTCTGATGGCTGGCCATCAGTGTGATTGTTGGTTCTATGTCTGACCATCCATATGAATGCTGTCTGTATCACTGGCCATCACCAGCCATTGAATGTTGAATGGGCGACTATCGGTATGAATAGTGTATATGATGACTAAAATAGCTTGCAGTACCCTTCATAACATTTGGTCATTAGGTTGCTTTTTGAGTTATCCAAGGAGGCTTCTTGGTACCTGGACATAGTCTTGGAAAAAATATTGCAGAAATCTCATTTTTCATAATATCTTCCTCAAATGTGAAATATAAACTGATGAGACTTGTGGCTTTCAATGAATTGCCTAACTGGATTCCTCCAGGTTTGTTTTCATTGATTTTTCCATAAAATAATGAAATGTTACTTGCAGTACAAATTATCTTCAAGACACTTTAAATTCTATAAATTTTTGTCTGTGTAAGTTTTTTCAACTTTTACATTTGGGTAATAAACTCCAAAGTGTCTTCTTTTTAAATATGTCTAAATTGTGCATGTAGAGCAAATTGTTCAGTAACTACAATTATTTTAGTTTGGGGATGTCATTTCTGGGGATGTGCCTCGGGCAGGTGAACGGAGAAAGAGAACTGACATAGTCTTGGAAAAAAGCTTGCAGGAACCCCATTTTTCATTATATCTTCCTCAAATTTGAAATATAAACTGATGAGACTTGTGGCTTTCAATCCTTTACCTAATTGGATTCCTCCAGGTCTATTTTTATATATTTGTACATGAAATAATAAAACATTTTTTGAAGTTCACATTATTTATGAGGCACTTCAACTTTTATAACTTTTTATTTGTTTGAGCATTATCAACTCTGATTTATTGTTAGTAGAGTGCCAAGTGTCTTCTTTCCAAAGAGACCTTAATTGTGCCTGTGGTACACTGTTCTCAGGAGCTATATTTATTTTAATTCAGGTATGTCATTTTCAGCTGTGAGCCCCTGAGTGGGGGTGCAGGTTAACAGTAGTTTATTAAAGTTATATATTAACAGCATAATACTTAAACTGTTTATCACACAGTTATAGCCTGTTCATTGTTATGTTAACATTTTAATTTGTGAAAATCCTGATTAATCCTTTCTAACAATTAATTCTAATGAAATAAAAATAAACATATATGATTTATACATAAGCCAAATATTTTTCTCAGGTGCAAAAATCCCGAAATAATTCCACAAAGTGACATCAGCCTTCAACAAGCTCCAAGTAATCAAGGGTTTAGGTTGTTCCAGTTAAACCCATTGCAGGTCTTCCGAAAGGTATTAGACACTCGCACAACGTTAGCAGTGACATAGATCCAAGTCCATGTGACAGAGTGAAGTATGCAAGGGGATACAATTTTTAAATGGATGGTAGGCCTGAGCAGCGCACTCCTGAGGCGGGAATTAGGCAAATGTGCCACATAGTGACGTTGCTATTTCACAGAAGTAATGGCTGGACTGCAAACCATGTCTTTCAGGCAGTTCAGGAGCAGTGTTTTCTGTGGGAGAAAGTAACTCCCCTTGGCGTGGAATTTGCGATTTGTAATTTTGCAGACCTTTTACATGCACAAACAGCTATATTACACACCAATGGAAAGGTAATGTCCCAATAAGTATAATAGGGCCTCTTTAAGCCTAATCCAGACACTAATTAGATAATTTACTGTTTTAACAATGTAAACCAAAAAATTATGTCACTGTGACATCATCATACGTAACAACTTGCTACAAAAAAGTCAGTTGTTTAGCTGTTTTCAATGGCAGCAAATGTATGTGCTTCTCTTTCACAATGTGGCCCTGTTTTTCAGGCCACCGTGTAAAACACTTGGCATTAAGCCAAGAAGTCAATTTACTCTATCAATCTTTTAAAGAGAAAATAAGGCTTTGACATCATTTATACTTGCACTCATTCTATAATGACAAGAGAGATTTCAGAAGACATGACAACATTTCTGGTAAGTGAACACAGTGATCAACGATACTCTCTGGTTTTTATGGTGCATTTAGAGAATTTTTAGGGAGAGAATGTTTCAGTGCACTGGAATGATTTTGCGACTGGGACAGCCGTAAAAATGGCTGACTCCCTGACCAGTGCCCTGCTTAGTGAACTAGAGAGCTGATTGAGATGTACCCAATAACATTCATTAGGTGTGTTCAACTTCAACTGCAGCTTGCCTTGCCGATCTGCGAGATTTACCAGTTGTAGTAGCGGGAGGAGTTGAAAATGGAGCCATCAAGCCGGACACATTCTGTTTCACAACATGTGCTGAACCCACAATAGTCACAGAAGATCCCACAATGATTGCTTTGTTTCTTACAGATGAAGTGGAAATCAGAACTCAGGATTTAAATTTACATATAAAAACTGAAAACATTACTGATTTGAAAAGATTGAGTTCTTCTTAATTCAGCGCCTGCTGTGTGTACAAGAGAAAGTCCAATAAAAGTCTAATTATTTTGATACCAATAAAGGAGTCCATATTTTTAGTAATTTTGAATTGTTTTTATGAATAAACATGATATTACTATGATAAACATATAATATGAGATAAATAATGTGCTGTTATAAAAACATGATTTAGCAAGAGTTTATTGGAACTGGAGATGTCATAATAAAAACCTTGGTAATGGCATACCATCATACTACTCTTAATTCTTTCTCAGACTGACATAGCTGAAGTAGTAAAAGTAGTATGTGTCATTTGATATTCATACGCATCCCATTAAACACACGCTACCGTTGTCATCTGTGTTTCTGGCCAATCATGAATAAGTTGTGACATCATCAGAGCTCTTGCAGCCACTCTGGAGAAGCTGCGTTGGCAGTGCCAGCCGGCTGCTCTTGATTCACACACAAGGTACTTTAATGGCATACATCACGGTGACGCAGCACTGACGCCATCTTAAGTCACACAACATTTCTAACCGACATGCACTGCTTCAAGTCAAACTCTGATTGGATCTGATCACACAGTGCTGCATGAAATTAAACATCTATTGATTACACTTAGATGAAAACATTACCTACAGATGATAACACAATATTTACCATCAAATTCTCTTTTCCTCCGTGTACAATCTTCTAATTTAACAATAATATCACCTCAGTAAATCAGTCAACAAAGATAAACACTTGACATAAAGCCGTCTAAACTAATAATTCATTACCAATCTAAATAAATATTGATCTCTATATTATTCACACCTTAATGTAATTTTATATATTACAGTATAACATCATTTAATATAGTTTTTAGTCAAATCCATTAAAGGATTATCAAAACAGAGCAAAATAAACATTGCAGGAATAAAGGAAGCTACAATATGACAAATAAATTAATAAAGTATAAAACAATCAAATCCTTAAAATAATAGTAATAATTATTCATTATTATATTATAATAATAAACTTGACTGAGTCTCCCAATAATAATTCAGTATTGTATCATATTTAACTGGGTTTTTGCACATCATGTTCTTTAAAGAAATGTTTTAGTAAAAATATATTGTGGCAGGGCGGAGGGCGGGGCCGGGTCGTGATCATACACACCTGGTCCCGTATTAGGCTTTATGAGGCTGATGTGTATTATTGTATGTGGAAGCATAAATAAAATTATGAAGTATCGTTTTGTATTTGTTTAGTGGAAAACTGTAGAAAACATGCTTTTGTTATACTAAATGAGATTTTTTTTACTTTGCATTAAACATTTTGAATCTATTTGGCTACAATGTCTGTTTAAAACTATAAAAAATAACATATTAAACTAAACAAACATCAAAATAGTATAAGGGGTTGTTTTTAGTCTAACAAAATACATTAAAATTTAACCACTGCTATATAATTACAATAAAGTGAGATTAAAACACTAAATTACTCACTCAGCTTTTCTGGATGCTTTGATCACCGGCAGCAGCCTCAGAAGACATTCATCTGATGGATCATATTTCCTCAGATTAAACTGATCCAGCTCCTCTTCTGAGTTCAGCAACACAAACACCAGAGCTGACCACTGAGCAGGAGAGAGACTGACTCCAGAGAGACGATTGATATCTCTTCTGTTCACGTATGTTTGTACTTCCTGCACTAGAGAATGATCATCGAGTTCATTCAGACAGTGGAACAGATTGATGGATTTCTCTGGAGAGGGATTCTCCCTGATCTTCATCTTAATGTACTCAACTATTTCCTGTTTGCTGTCAAAGCTGCTTCCTGTCTGTGTCAGTAGGTCTCGTAAGATTGTCTGATTGGACTTCAGTGAGAGACCCAGAAGGAATCGAATGAAAAGGTCCAGGTGTCCGTTCTCACTCTGTAAGGCCTTGTCCACTTCACTCTTCAGGAAATCACTCATATATGACTTAAGCTTACTGAAGAGATCTGATTTCTGTTGAGAAACGGAAATAAAAGCATACAGAGCAGCGAGAAACTCCTGAATGCTCAGATGTACAAAGCTGAACACCTTCCCCAGGTGCAGTCCAAACTCCTCTCTGAAGATTTGGGTACAAACTCCCGAGTACACTGACGCTTCTCTGACATCAATGCCACACTCTCTCAGGTCCTCCTCATAGAAGATCAGGTTCCCTTTTTCCAGCTGTTGAAAAGCCAGTTTTCCCAGAGACAGAATCCTCTTTCTAGCCTGCTGAAGATCCACCTCACATTTCCCATCATACTTCTGGCTCTTCAGTTTGCTCTGAAAGATCAGGAAGTGTGTGAACATTTGAGTGAGAGTCTTGGGGATCTCTGCACTCTCTGCTTCACTCAACAGTCTCTGGAGAACAGTGGCTGAAATCCAACAGAAGACTGGTATGTGACACATGATGTACAGGCTTCTTGATGATTTCATGTGCGTGATGATTCTGTTGGCCAGACGCTCATCTTTTATTCTCTTCCTGAAATACTCGTCCTTCTGAGGGTCATTGAAGCCTCGTACATCTGTGAGCTGGTCAACACACTCAGGAGGAATCTGATTGGCTGCTGCTGGTCGAGAGGTGATCCAGAGCAGAGCAGAAGGAAGCAGATTCCCCTTGATGAGGTTGGTCAGCAGCACATCCACTGAGGCCGATTCTGACACATCCCACAAAATATCATTGTTCTGGAAATCTAGAGGAAGTCGACACTCATCCAGACCATCAAAAATGAAAATGACTTTGTAGTCATCAAGGAATGTTGATCTCAGTTCTTTTGTATCTGTGAAAAACTGATGAAGAAGATCCATCAAACTGATATTTTTGTGCTTCATCAGATTGAGCTCTCTGAAAGGAAGTGGAAATATGAAGTGAACATCCTGATTTGCTTTTCCTTCAGTCCAGTCCACAATGAACTTCTGCACAGAGACAGTTTTTCCAATTCCAGCAACTCCTTTAGTCAGCACAGATCTGATGGCTTTGTCTTGTCCAGGTAAGGCTTTAAAGATGTCATTGCATTTGATTGGTGTTTCCTGTGTCTCTGCTCTCCTGGATGCTGTCTCAATCTGTCTCACCTCATGTTCATTATTGATCTCTGCACTCCCTCCCTCTGTGATGTACAGCTCTGTGTAGATCTCATTCACAAGTGTTGAGCTGCTTTGATTTGACATTCCTTCAGTAATTCTCTGGAATTTCTCTTTTAGTTTTGTTTTGAGTTTTTGTTGGTGCACAGAAATCAGTTCTGATGTAAAGAGGAAAAGAAATAGGAATTATAATTGATGTTGATGTTTAATGGTCATTAGACATGAAGTTTATTTTCTTTCACTAATATTGAGTGAATCCAGACACTGTGTGTTTCCTCTGAAGGTGACGTGATGTAATAGTGACGTGAGTGCGAGCTCTTACTGGTGTGAAGTGTGTTAGCGAGGTCTGTCTGCTTCATCTTCTTCAGGACGTGCAGTGTGATCTTCAGAAACCCCTCTCTGACTCTGCTCTGACCTTCATCATCCTCCTCCTCTCTCTCAGAGCATGCTGGGGAATCTGAGATCAGTAGTCTCTTGAAACTCTTCAGCTCTTTCTTCATCAGAGAGATGATTTTGTGCTCAAGTTCCTGAAATCAGTGAACATTCAAACAACAAACTTCATTCAGTAACAGAGAGGAACTGAAGGATCAGTGGACAAGAATCACCACTCATTTTATTTGTGCTTTAGTTGTCTTGAATTCATCATTGTGTGCGTGTGTATATGTGTGTTATTAAGTTGAGGGTGAAGCTTGTAGTGTCGCATGGCACTAAGACTATGAAATCTTCTGATAAATGCCTCACATTACCTTTTCTTGATGAGTTATGTATTTCAAAACAGAAGGATCAGACTGATAAAATTGAAATATTTATGGACGATCTTTTAGTGGACAGACTACAAAAGGACCACGCCAGAAAACTGCAAAAAGCCAGAAGAAGAGAGAAAAAGAAGAAGGAGAAGGCAGAGGAGAGTTCTCATCGGTCGGATGACAAAAACCATCAAACGGATGGAAAAGCTTAATAAACGATTGTTGTGTACCGCAAAGGAGCTTTTAAGGGGAAAACAATTTATATGTCCTATTTGTAAAATGTCAATCTAACAGAAGGAGTTTTGCATGGCTGATGCAAACTCGCTCTATTAGGTGAAAAAGCCACTGTTTCCTGTATGGTTTCTGTAAAGAATTAGAAGGGGTCAAACTGGGGTGAAACTACGCTAGTGCCTATCCCTGTAACCTCTAGATAAAGGTGGGATAGAGGCCATTGAGAGGCCAGGGGCAGGACGTGGTTTTAACACACGTAAGTGAGATAACGGGTAGATTTTTAGCAAGCTCAGTGGAGGAAGATTTTAGATTGCTTAGTAGGGGGAGATTTTAGATTAAGTAAGCAACTTTGTGTGTAACATAAGAACTGAAAAGTTTCCTAATAAGGAATGATTTCTTTAAGGGGACTGCCCCCAAATTCTTAAAGACGGCCCCAATTAAACCATATAAATGTTTCTGTTTACTATTGTACGGGGCCGCACTCCGAGGTGAAGACATATACGCTTTTCTGTTATTTTTGTTTTTTGAATTTATTGTCTTTATATTATTCTGAAAATTTTTGAGTAAAACGAAACCATAATTTTTGGTGAATCGAAAAACCTTTCAAACAAGTCTCAGAGTGATTTTTCCTGAATATATCTTGACTTAAATAGTTAGATATTTTTGCTAAGCAAAAGCCCAGTGAAACGGATCCTAGACTGAGCTGGATTGGACACCGCCGAGGACCCTATTACAACTTCAACTACCCAGCCAAGCAACAGGTGAGTGATATATATTATTAACATGTGCTATAAGGGTTGAGAAGTTCTCAGATAGGTTTACAGCGGTATAAAAATACAGCAAGCTGCAAAGCTTCTCAAAGTGGTGTGTATGAGAGAGACATGAGAGTGTGTATTTAAAAAACAGCCTATAAGGTATAAGTCTCTCTCTCTCTCTCTCTCTCTCTCTCTCTCTCTCTCTCTCTCTCTCTCTCTCTCTCTCTCTCTCTCTCTCTCTCTCTCTCTCTCTCTCTCTCTCTCTCTCTCTCTCTCTCTCTCTCTCTCTCTCTCTCTCTCTCTCTCTCTCTCTCTCTCTCTCTCTCTCTCTCTCTCTCTCTCTCTCTCTCTCTCTCTCTCTCTCTCTCTCTCACCTCAAAAATGGTGTCCAATGGCAATTTTCCAGCAGTTGACTCTGATTCATCCTGTTTGTTTCTGTAGTTGATCAAAGACTCTCCTGAACTGAAGGTAATTGGAGGGTGCATTGACCCGTCACTCTTCATGGACACACAGCTGGATTCAGGAGATTCTCCATGAATGACACTAAAACAGCAATTAAACAGAGTTTAGTTCATGTGTTTTTTTTTTTTATTAATCTGAAAACATAATTTCAACATCCAGGTCAATAAAACACATTTAATGATGTGTCTTATATATTATATGTCACATGAGAACTTGCAATGTCACTAACATCAACATAAGTTCTCACATAAACACTCGAGCCGCTGTGAACAAACATCTCTCACAGCACTCATGAATGCACAACAGACGTCAAGATTTACAGTGAAAAATTACACATTTATACTTTTATTTTAAGTTTTAAAGTGAGGCACTCTCCACTGCCATTGTATTAACAAGACCACTCACCATATTCATTAAAACATCTGCTTTTTGTGTCTTCTGCATGAGGGTGAGTGAATTATGACACAATTTTCATTTTTAATGAACTGAGAAATCCTGAAGCTGCAGTGAGGACGTGTGTTTTATTTGATCATTCAGAACACAAAACACGACATAACGGGACATTACAAGCAGGGGCGGGATTACGATTTCTGAGGCCCTGAGCAACAGACCAACCCGGGTCCCCATTTTGAAAATAAATCATTAAATCATAATTTTAAATTCATCCTATAAGACGTTGTAGCCAACATTCAAAATGTTTAATGAAATAAAAATCTAGTTAATTATAATGAATGATGTTTTCCAGTTGTTGTTGTTTTTTGTGCAAGAATCTACTTCACCAGTAACATTTTGGAATTTAGTTGGTATTTATTAATATTATAACCATCAATTACAGTATTTATTTTTGTCCAGTTTGTCATTTTAACATGATACAGTATTATTATTATTATTACTTTGAGGATTAATATATTTCTGTCTTATTTACTTTCTCCTGGATCTTATATTCTGACGCTGCAGTGTTTTGTTCACCATGTTGTAAAAGGCAGTATTTTATGTTGGCATCATGGCATCATTCTTAACAGTAACACAAACACTGCGGCCATCACACACTAGAGCAGAAGGGAAAAACATTTATCAAGTGCTCAAACTTTACTTGGTGCAGAACAATCTGGAATAATGTTTAACATTGTAACAGTCACCTCTTTGCAACCTGAACATTAAATCTTTGTGACACCTGTGCTAAAAACAATCCAGACACAGTTCAAGGAATGAAACAGAACGCAGGTGTCTCGACATGCATTTCTGAAACCTGAAGTTATTATTAACTTCAAACAGTGTCTAAAAATGTGCCGGTCTGTCACGTATCACTGTTGTCTGCCCTGTTTCTCCCCTGTCATCTGTTCCCCACGGACTACACTTCCCATAATTCCCTGCCCTCATCACTGCCAGCTGTCTCCTGTTGTCCTCACCTGTGTTTAACTTGTCATTAGTCCTTTGTGTATTTAAAGCCCTGTTTGTTTGCTCACCGGTTGTCAGTTGTTGAATGTATTCATATCTTGTTCTAAGCCCTGTTCTTGGTTTCCTGTGTTCTTGAATTTTCTTCAAGATTCAACTTTATTGTCATTGTGCAGAGTACAGGTACAGAGCCATGAAGTTGTTTTCGCATATCCCAACTAAGCTGGGGTCAGAGCGCAGGGTCAGCCATGAAACAGCGGAGCAGATAGGGTCAAGGGCCCAACAGTGGTATCTTGACAGTGCTGGGGCTTGAACCCCCGACCTTTCGGTCAGTAACCCAGAGCCTTAACCTGTGAGGCACCACTGGCCCCAACACAATGAGTCGGTCACTCTTCATGGACACACAGCTTTATACTCTGAGTTACTGTGTTCATCTTTTGTTTCATTAAAAGCTGCCCTTAGATCCTCATTCTCGTCTGCCTCATTACACGGTCACTGCGTGACACACTGAAGACACACAGAGACGCGGTGCAGCAGTCAAGGACGTTCGTCTAGCACGTGTACATTGGAAAACAATGAAACAACAGAGCAGACACACAATAACACGTTTGGTGTGAACGGCCCCTAACTCATCCGTTCACGTGTATCTGAGCGTGTGAGTGAAAGAAGTTCAGAATATTTTTTCATAAATTACAAACCCAAAGTCCTGCTGAACTGAACCCAGCAGCTTCTAACATGAACCACTCTGAGAGCGCTGACAACGGCGTGTTCACGTGTGTACCCAGAACATCATGTCACTTCAAGCGGTCTGTGATGAGCTTTCCTACCAGTGTGGGGGCCCTCTCGACGTCCGGGGCCCCATGAAATTGCAGCTGATTACAAGATCATTAGGAGTTTTTAAGGATCTTGTATTTTTTACAGAGACCAGAATTTCTTTAGAATTTACTGTTACAGTAAAGCAATCAGCTGTAGAAGGACTCATTATTTTTATTATAATTGCATATTTTCTTTTAGATTTATATTTTTTACACTGGATTCTTTCTAATCGTCCCTCAGACTGTGGTGTACACGTTCATACTGTCAGTCAACATGAGAGTCCTCACCTCACATCAGCACAAGGGGCTCCTGAACTGAATTTAAGTGGATGATTCATTGACCGGTCACTCTTCATGGACACACAGCTGGATTCAGGAGATTCTCCATGAATGTCACTAAAACACAACAGCAAAATATGTTTGCTATAAAAACCGGTGCACAAACACAATTTCCTCAGAATTTCTTCCTTCAAGACAGCGATCATCTCTTGTTTAGAAGCTCTTTACCATTGCCGTTGATATGCACGAGCCAGCTGAAGGACTTTTCGCCGTAAAACTTTCGGCTCCCCTCCAGTGTCCTCGTGAACATCACACCGTCTCACCGATTGACGCTTCGCTGATGAATGGGCCTCATCATCCTGATTCCCCGCAGCACTTCGGCAGGGTTTGTGTATCCTTACAAATAATTGCATATTATGTATTGTATACTGTGTGATATAAATACAAGCATATATTCATTTAAATAAGCAATTATTTTTAAAGATGTGTTACGTCCAGAGACGTATTCAAATGGTTGGTTTTAACTGTGTTTCCTTTAACGTGTTTTTGTGTGCTTTACCAGCCCAGACAGAGGAAGCATAAAAGCAGAGAAGAAACTGCCAGAGGAAGAGAAATGTTCCCACAAAAGCTTTCTCCAGAACATTGTCTTTGTCCTGCCCAGCTTGTTGTAGCAGATTGTGAATTAGTTGTTGATCGTTCTACTTTTGGGTATTGTATCTCTATCTATATTTGACTGTTGTAAGTACATGTGTTATTGGATGTTTATTTGGAAGCTGTAGGGAGGTGGGTGCCATTTTTGTTGTACTCAGTTTTCTCCTGTTTTGAGGCCAGGAAGGAAGCTAGAGTATTATTGTGCTATTTCTTTTCTTTTCTTTGTAGCTTAAGAGTTTTACTACTTCAGTTTTGTTTGTTTGTTTGTTTGTTATTTTGGCCTTGCCCTCTCCTGAAGCCATTGCTTCCCTTTTCGTGTTTATTCACAATACCTTGTCCTTATTCCTTTTACTATACATAAAGACCTTAAGTAATTTGTTTGATTGTGGCGCTGTGGCAGGGCTCAGATTAATGCTCTTTAAACGTTTAATCTATGTTGCATCCGTTTATACCCCAATACTTTATTCTCTCTCATAGAGAAAATGACTACATCTCATTTGACATTGAATTCTTTCCATCTTGAGAATATTTTTGGTTTAGGACAGTGAAAAGCAGCACACTGGAGATTGTAGTTCTCTTTCATCATCTCGTGTTCGAGATCCACCTATGGGAAGGGCATCCGTACCTGACCTCTGCAGAAGCATCCAATTGCACCAAGTCTGGCTAGACAGACAGAAGCGCGTGTCCTATGCTCGGTAAGGTCCCGCCCCTTACCTAAGGGCATATAACAATCTGCAGCGCTGCTGCTCCTCAGTTGACATTAAGCTTCTCGCGACCTCTGTTTTGTACTCAGCTCGGTTGAAATTAGAGTTTTTCACTCACCCGTCTACAGGAGGATACATCGCACAGATCAGCCTCCGCCTGACGTGATTAACCTTTTTTCAGCCAACTTAGCTGTTTATTGTTTATTGCAAGCGCCCAAGCTCGCTCTAAACTACCACCAGGCTGCCCGCCTTTCTCTCTCCTGCTCCACGCAAGGATTTTTCGGAGTTTTCGAACATTTATGGCATTTTCTAAGCCCTACGGCCTCCTCTGGGGGCAGCCTATTGCGTGCCTGCCGGCCGCGTGCGGTGCCCTCATCGCAGCCAAGGATTCCCATCCTTTATGTGTTGTGTGCATGGGTCTCAAACATGCGGAGGAGGCTCTAGAGTTTCCGAAAACTGTAGCCACTGCCTGGCGTTGCCTAAAAAACTCCGCGCCCGAGGCTCAAGGTCGCCGCTACCCAGTGCACCAACCTCGAACTCTCCGACTCCGATGGGGGTAAATGTGATGACGACGCGCTCCTGGTTTCCTCCGGGCGGCCTCGCTCAGCTGGGCTGATCAACACAACCGGAATTTCCTGAGGAGATTCTCTCAGTGGACCCCTCGTTACGCCAATGAGCCGGCTGGTTCTGGTGACTACGACGATCGCGGGCCTTCTTGAAGGTTCGGAGGACGAGGATGCCATCCCGTCTTCTGTGACTCAGGCTAACGCCCCTGCAGCCCTCACCCAGTCTGTCCTCATCGAGGTTTGTGAGCGGCGACGCTCGCCTCAATATCGAATGGCCAGCTTTACAAAGTGCCACTGACCAAGAGAGGGACGTGTATGACGGAAACTCCTGGGACCCCTCCAGGCTCGAGAAAACAACTTCTCCCCATCCTTCCTGCATGCACAAAGCATATGAGGTACTTTTGGGGGACCCGCTGGACCTAAAACACGGTCTCGCGGGCCTTGAAGTAAAGGACATGACGGCCCTTGGGATGGGTGACCCCCCCGCCATCGAGCCCTCTGTCGCCAGACACCTTAATCCATCTCAAGGTGGTCTACTTGCCCCCCCCAAACCTGTTCTCCCGAACAAAATGGACCGGTTTTCTGCCTCTATACACCAGGCCTCTTACAAAGCCTCGGCCTTGGCCGTCAGAGCCCTCAATGTCTCCTCTCTTCTGTCTGCATACCAGGCTGAACTCCTGGTCGATATGAGGGGTAATGGGCCGGTTGGCTGTACACATTCATGTCACCGAGCATGCATTAACATTCCTGCTGGGTGTTGTCTTTACTGGGTGCTGCTGGGCTGATATTTATGTTTGTGCCACTAACATGTTTCTTCAGCTCTGCCAGTACACAGTCCTCACTTGTGTGCTTCAGGGTTGCCATGTGTGTAATTACGGGACGTGTCAAGCACCGCCTCCTTGGGGCTGACCGTTCCCTTTTCTGGCTTGCAGGACCTCACTGTGAGTGTATTGGGCAATCGGGGAGCTGTCCATGTCTCCCATAGGTGGATCTCGAACACGAGATGATGAAAGAGAACAATAGGTTACTCACGTAACCCGGTTCTCTGAAACATCGAGTGGAGAGATCCACCAGCTTGCCCCGCTTGCTGCACGAGGCGAATATTCTTACTGAGGAGCAGCAGCGCGTGCAGATTGTTATATGCCCTTAGGTAAGGGGCGGACCTTACCGAGCATAGGACACGCGCTTCTGTCTGTCTAGCCAGACTTGGTGCAATTGGATGCTTCTGCAGAGGTCAGGTACGGATGCCCTTCCCATAGGTGGATCTCTCCACTCGATGTTTCAGAGAACCGGGGTTACGTGAGTAACCTATTGTTTTCCTGAAGTTTCTCTGTAAAGTTGTGTGCAAACAGTCCGAACATGAGACTTCTGAAATACATGCTAACCAGCTGAACATTGCTGATTCTCACACACCTTGTGTGTTTAATGGAAGATGTCGTGTTGTGTCGTCACATTCAGTAATTTCACTTCTGCTTATTTGATGAAGCTATATTTGAGCACATGACATTACACAGCAGATCTGATCTGAATGTCACTGTAACGTATTCAATGGAAAGGAGGAGGCGAGAACCGGCTTTTCAATATAAATAATAGTTTTAATGATAAACTTAAAAGACGACATAAACACACACATGACGGACATGTCCGCTAACGATCTCTCTCTCTCTCGCACGGCCCTCCGCAGTTGGCCTTTAAACCTCAGGGAGGCATAATTAGCCTAATACGGGACCGGGCGCGCAGGATCACGACCCGACCCCGCCCTCCACCCTGCCACAGTCACTAAAGCTGGAAAGACTTTTGTTCTGTTCTCTGTAGTTTATTTCTGTGTCACTAGGTGCTGCATCTGGTTTTACTCAGTTGATGCTGATATCTGCTGATGACAGCTGTCTTAAATCTGTCAATCATCTTTTCAATCATTTATAGAAGTTTGTCTGTAAGTATCAAAGTGTTTATGAGACGTTTATCTTCATCTTATGTTTGATATTGATGACGTTATTTAAGGTTAAGTTTGATGTTTAGAAAGTTGTTTATTTTTTTCCTTCATCTGTACTTGTCTTTATGATTGTATCATACTGTAGATCTCACTTTACCCTAAAGCTGTTTCACATGTTTATACTTGAGATAATCCAGTCTGTTCTCATTTCTCCTCAGTGTTTTTATACTGTAGTGTTGTGCAGCATATCAGAAATATCTATCAGTGTATTTTATTAAAGCATTGAAATCCTCTGACCTCTTGACCTTCCCTGTGTCTGTCTGTCCACTGAGATCCTTTGTGGAGTCCATGACATCATCTGAACAGTCCACTGAACACCTGTCAACAAACGGGACATCATCTATATTTGTGGCGTGTTTATTTGTTCAATACTGACACATATTTGTTTTTATTTGTCCTCTAGAATATTCCATTAGAAATGAATCAATGAGGTTCAATTGCAGACTGTCAGCTTTTATGACATGTTAAACACCAGCATAAAGAGAAAACATCAGAAGACTCAACAGAAGAAAACAAAGCAACGTTTCAAGTCAATAGAAGAAATAACATTTCAGTGCCAAAGAAACTGAACACATACTGACAATTCAGATAAAAGAGCAAAAGTCTCAGTATCTGTTTGTTCTGCTGTGATTAATACTTAGATATCTGTTAGATGTCTTACTGTAGCTGATAGTTTGAAAGGTTTATTATTGTTGTCTTGTGAGTTTTGGTTTGTTTAACAGCAGTTCAGAACTCACCTGTCAAGAACTGTTGATGTTCCTCTTTACTGACTAGAATATCACCTACAAAATACTTCACAATGAATTTATTGAATGTTTCAGACGATTCAGTGGAACAAAAACTGTCAAACTTTCTCTCTGTTTCTCTCGTCGTGTAATTTCCTGCTCTTGTCACCCAAATGAATCATGGCACACTTTACTCAGTCATAAAACCAGTCTCTGATTACACTGTTTTTACAGCCATCTGCAATGATTTACCAACAGTCTTAAAACTCTGAGTGTCATAAAACACGTTTGATTTGATGCAATCATCAGTAGATCTATTTATTTTATACAAGTAATTTAGTAAGTCATTTTTATTTCTATAGTTTCTAGAACAGATGTCTCAAAGTGCTTAACATTCACAATATAAAACCAAAGAAGCATAAAAAAGACAAATGAGATAAAAGCAGTTTTAAACAAGTGGGTTTTTAGCTGCTTTTTAAAAATGGATCCACAGATCTTAAATCCAAAGGGAGAGCATTCCACAATTTGGGAGCCACAACCTCAAAGGTGCATCACCTTTAGTCTTTAGTCTAGAGAGAGGAACAGCTAACAAGACCTGTTCTGAAGATCTCAGATTCCTGCAGGAGTTATGAGGTTGCATCAACTCTTTTATATAAGCAGGAGCTTGACCATGCAATGCTCTAAACACCATCACAAGAATTTACTGGGAGCCAATGTAAAGAAATTAAAATTGGTGTTACATGTGATCTCTTTGATGACTTTGAAGCACTTGTAATAGTTTCAAGGTTGTAGCATTAAGACAAGTAAAAAGAGAATTGCAATAATCAAGGCGAGAGGAAATGAACGCATGTATAATCATCTCCATTTCTACTGTGGACACAATTGGTCTTAGTTTAGCAACATTTCTCTACTGATAAAAACAACAAGAGAATTTACATGCTGATTGAGACTCAAGGTCTGTCCCATATAAACACCCAAATTTCGAAGGCTTAACAAAATGAGATAAAGGACCAAGAGTTTCCATCAGCTTTGGGAGAACACCAGCAGGAGCAGAGACAAGAACTTCTGTTTTTTCTGCATTTAACTGCAAGTTGTTTTCAGCCATCCAATGTTTTATAGAGTTTATGCAATTTATAATAATAGACAATTTAGTTATTTCATAAGGCTTCAAATAAATATATAGTTGAATATCATCTGCATAACAGTGATAACATACTCCCGGAAATGTACTTCTTAATTGCCCTAAAGGCAACAAATATAGCGCAAAAAGCCAAAACAGAGCCCTGGGGAACACCACAGGACACAGATGTTGTTGATGAGATCCACCTCATGGCTGTTCCAGAGACACCAACACCTTTTCTAAGCCTTTCAACTAATATACAGTGATCGACAGAGTCAAAAGCAGCTGCAAGATCTAAAAGAATCAGTACAGAACATTTACCTGCATCAGCTTGCATTAACAAATCATCTGAAACTCTAAGGAGAGCAGTTTCAGTCGAGTGCAACCGATGGAGGACAGACTGACATTTCTCAAATACATTATAGGCATCAAAACAGCTGTTAGTTGATTAGCAAACACTTTTTCCAAAACCTTATAACGGTAACTTAGAATTACCCGACTACCACATTGTCACGATCGGCCACCGGAGATCGGGTTCACCTGAGTTTTAATCTCCTCCTTACCCACATACCGGGGCTTGATTAAGGTACAGCTGTTCCTCATTTAGCTCCCTCTACATAAGCCACGCACAGTGACATTCACATTGCGAAGTCTTGTTAGTCCCGGCTACACTACTGAGCGTTATACCCACTAACCTTATTGATCGTTTGCCTACCGACCTTGCTTACCCCTCTGACTACGATTGCCTGCTGCCTACCTACCTGAAACTCTTGCCTGCCTTCTCGTATTGCCACTTGCTGCCAGCCCTGACGTTCTGCCTGCCTCACCACGCACTCTGCCTATCTACGATTGCCCAGCTTCCCCATTGCCTGACCATTGCCTGTCTATTTCTCTGAGTTCAATAAATACTGCTGATGGATCCCAACTTACCTGAGTCTGTGTTACACACATGATGAGTTTAGATTAAAGGGCAAGTCAAATAAAATAAGATTATGATCTGAGACACAAAGGTCCTCAGATAAACAGAGTTAATATGTAAACCAAAGATAAAGACAAGATCTAGAATATTCCCTTTTATATGAGTGTGTTCAGAAACATGTTGAGTAAGATTCAAAGATTCAGTGATATTCATAAAGTTAAGAGCAAATTTATCAGAGACTTCATCAATATGAATATTAAAAAGAATCACAACACTAGAAAACTGAAGAATAGATGACAAAAAAATCTCTGAAATCATCTAAAAAAAAATCATTGTTTGTGTCAGTAAATAACGGCAGATTAAACTAGTAGTTTGAAAGGTTTATTATTGTTGTCTTGTGAGTTTTGGTTTGTTTAGCTGCAGTTCAGTACTCACCTGTCAAGAACTGTTGATGTTCCTCTTTACTGACTAGAATATCACCTACAAAATACTTCACAATGAATTTATTGATTGTTTCAGACAATTCAGTGGAACAAAAACTGCCGAACTTTCTCTCTGTTTCTCTCGTCGTGTAATTTTCTGCTCTTGTCACAAAATTGATCCTGTTTTAACAGTTTCACTTTCACCTGTCACCTGAGGAGGAGGAGTCTGAAAGAGACAAACAACATTTAAAGGTGCAGCAAGTGTTTCATGCTCTTAAAGGGATAGTTGCAAAATAGCAAAATGAAAAATCTGTCATCATTTTCTCAGCCTCATGTTGTTCTATACCGCTTTAGTGCTGGGTGATATGTAAAAAATATTTGAATGATAATCGCATTTAAAATATCGTGATATCGGATTATATGGTGAACCCCCCTGCTGAGTGTCAGTGAATAATTTAGCTTTAAAAATTACATTAATTTATCGAAACACAAAAAACTTAAAAAGTCATTTCTAAATTCAAATTACACTTTAAATTAAACAAAAAAGTAATTAAAATAGCGATGTGATAAAAAAAAATCTTATATATAAGCACCTCCCCAAATCCAAACATTTACCGTCTCCATTTGCCATCACGCAAGTATCACGACAGGTGAACAATGACTTATAACCTACAAGCAATCGCACACTTCCTGTTGGAAAATGGTCACTAGAAAGTTTTAAACGATCATGTGTTGGTGAATGGTGAGATTCCTGACCCCTGCCGTAGCAGAAAACGTCTCGGGTTACATGTGTAACACTTGTTCCCTGAAAAAAGCGGAACGAGATGTTGCACTGCTAAGCGCTACGGGGGACAGCTTTAGCTGTGAGCCGAGCTGAATAATGTGTGGAACACGTCAATGAACATTGACCGGAATTTATAGCCTCGGCTGATGTAATCATTAGATGCACCTGCGGCCAGGCTATAAATGGATACGTCACCAGGTGTCGTCAGATACTTCTTTTTGAAGAGCAGTCCTGGGACGTCCCAGTGCGGCAAAGCAGCGCAACATCTCGTTCCGCTTTTATCAGGGAACAAGGGTTACACATGTAACCCGAGGCGTTCCCTTACAAAAAGCTTCACTACGATGTTGCGCTGCTAAGCGCTACAGGGAACGCAATACCCACGCCGCCGCACTTGGGGCTGTCCGGACCCCTACGGTTGTGCAAAGTACTCACAAAAACGCGAGAGGTCTCAGACATGAGCTTCAGATGTCGACTCAAGGGCATAAGAGCCCGGAGTAGCATAAACATCTAAACCATCCAATTTTGATGAATGTGTGCGGAGAGGACCAGCCTGCCGCAGCACAAACTTGTTCAGGCATGAGCTGAGATGTTGACTCAAGGGCATAAGAGCCCGGAGTAGCAAAGCATCTAACCCATAAAGTTCGATGAATTTGTGCGAAGAGAACCTTGTCGCAACACAAACTTGTCATAAAAACTGATGAATGTTAGCGGAGAGGACCAGCCTGCCGCATCACAAACTTGTTCAGGCATGAGCTGAGATGTCGACTCAAGGGCATAAGAGCATGGAGTAGCAAAGCATCTAACCCATAAAGTTCGATGAATGTGTGCGAAGAGAACCCTATCGCACCAGAAACTTGTCATAAAAACTGATGAATGTGAGCGGAGAGGACCAGCCTGCCGCATCACAAACTTGTTCAGGTATGAGCTGAGATGTCGACTCAAGGGCATAAGAGCCCGGAGTGCAGAACATCCAAACTAAAAAGGTCCAATGAATGTGTGCGGAGAGGACAACCTGCCACATCACAAACTTGTTTAGGCATGGGCTGAGATGTCGACTCAAGGACATAAGAGTCCGGAGTAGCAAAGCATCTAGCCAATAAAGTTCGATGAATGTGTGCGAAGAGAACCCTATCGCAACACAAACTTGCTGTAGAGGGAGACCTCTAGCCAAGGTTTTAGAGGAGGAGAGCCCTCTGGTAGAGTGCGCCCTGAAACCTACTGGCGAAGCTTGACCGCGCACCTCGTAGGCCCGGGCAATAATGAGGATGCCTCTTTGAGGACACACCGCCCACCAAGCCGTGGCAAACCGCAGTGGCCACATAGAACCTGGCAGTGGCGGGGCAAGTGCCCGCTGACAGTTCTTTCTACAGAAAATCCAGAACTGAAGCAAACTGGCAGTTAGCTGGTTCTGTAATAAGAACTTTAGTAGAAGGAAACGCATGCAGGCGCATTTGCGTTACTACGTTCAGCCCCTCCCAAGGGGGAGGGGGGGGACTCGGGGAGAAGTAGAGGAGACATTGCGCTATCAACAGAGGCGATGAGGTCCTCTTCTGCCCTGTAAAATCTAAAAAAACCCTGTGAACTTCATTTGGTACCCTTAGGGGCCAGACATGAAAGGTTTCAAAATTCGGGCCAAGGATGAGAAGGTCCTCCCTGTTCGGAATCGCCCAAGGTGAGCCGTCGAGGAGAGGAATTAGCTCCGAGAAACATATCCTGTTCGGCCAGCGCGGCGCCATTAATAGGAGGCAAGACCCTTGCTGGTGAACAACGTCAAGACTCCCGGGAGCAGAGAAACCGGGGAAAGAAATACATACAGACGCATTCTGGGTCATGTATGTGTCTTAACGTCCAGACCCAAGGGGGCTGGGTGATTTCAGGGAGAAGTAGAGGAGACATTGCGCTATCCATAGAGGCGAAGAGGTCCTCTTCTGCCCTAAGATCTCACCCTAACTTGTTCCAAGTGGAAAAAGCCTTGCATTTAAAAAGGTCTCGATAACCTCAGGAGAAAGCCCTGTGTCCCTCAGTTGGTACCCTTAGGGGCCAAACATGAAAGATTCCACAATTCGGGGCAGGGATGAAATATTGCCCTGTGCCTGAGATAGAAGATCCTTCCTGTTCGGAATCGCCCAAGGCGAGCCGTCGAGGGAAGAGATTAGCTCCGAGAACCAAGCCCTGTTCGGCCAGCGCGGTGCTATCAGTAAGAGGCAAAAACCCTTTCTGGCGAACTCTGGGCAACTACTACCTTAGGGTGGAGTTCTTAACTCCCCCGTTGGTATTTCCTGTCTGGACCGTAAATCTGCTCCCGTATACGGGCATCCAGGGATATAACTGACCTGAGTGACAGGAGCTTACCCTGGGCCCTAAGGAGAATCTGACATGTCAGAAATACAGCTGACAAGAACGTGGGTCTCCTTGAAGATTTATGTAAGAGGCTACCGCTGTATTGTCCACCGCACCAAGACATGGCAGCCTCAGGAGGAGGTATTTCAGGGCCAGAAATACAGCCATCAACCCGAGACAGTGACTGTGACAACCGAGCTGACGACCCTCCTATCCCCTTAAGCTGGACGACCACTTAAGGCCGCTACCCCGCCCGTCAGGGAGGCGTCTGTCGTTAGCAGTCTGCGACAACAAGACGCACCTAGAGTGGGACCCAAGGCAGAAAACCTGGGTCTGAACCACATAGAAAGGGAACGAAGCCTGAGGCGCGTAACCCTATTTAGCCCAGGAGTTTTGGCCCTTGGAAGAAATCCCCTGGCTTTTGGCCACAACAAAAACGGCTCAGGGTGATCTGAATGGACTCAATCCTAGCGGGAGACAGTTGTGCCCGCATTGTGATTGAACTCCATACGATGCCCCGATAGACAGTGTTCTGAGTGGGAGAGAGGACGCTTTTCCTGGCGTTGAGCCTCAACCCCAGAGAAACAGATGAGCTAAGACTATGTCCCTGTGCTGAACTGCCAGTTCCTGGAACTGCGCTAGGATCAGCCAGTCGTCTACGTAATTCAGAATGCAGATGCCCCGGAGTCGCAAGGAGCCAGCGCTACATCATGCATTGTGAATGTGCGGGTAAAAAGGGCTAGGCTGAGTGAAAGAACCTGACCCTGGAAGCAAGGGCGTGTCTAGAGCATTTTCAGTGGGGGTGCCATGCTGGGGCACTGCCTCCAAACGGGGTGGCCGCCAGTGACCAAAAAAAAATGCTAAATTCTACAGTATATTACGTAAATCCTATTGATTTTATTATTTTTTTAACTTGAATAAAGTTACTTGTAAACAAATGTAGTAATAAAGCAAATTTTTCATTAATTTAGTTTTTTGTCATCCCAGTATATATCCATTAAGTTAAATTTGAGAGCCAGTGTTTATTATTTTTAGTGTTTTCATAAAACTAAGAAGTTTATAAAATAAAAGCAATTTTAATAATGAGCAATTTTAAAAACCCAGAAGCAGAAACAATGTCAACTATTTTCTTTTAATTAGTTTGGCCATTACAATATACAGTAGTTTTATTCACAATCTCTTTCAAATAATAATAAAAAAATTAAAACATTCTCCCCAATGTAATAATTCAAATTGTTTGGCCAAAACATCATAGTGTTTCATTCAACATTTCTTTCAGATTAATTTACAAAAAAGCTGAGTAACACAGAGTTAAAGTTTTAGCACTGTAACAGTTCAAATGAAAACACCACAGTTTAAAAATAAAATATGGAACCATTACATTGTGCTCTGCTAATATATTAAAGAACAGTCTTTAGTTTAGAAACAATAAAAACAGTCGAAAAAGAAAGAAGGCAGACCTCAACTAAAACAGCTGGATTCTTCTGTTTCGGTGGTGACTGGCAAGCTCACCAGTATTATTTATAATGGTTGCAGAGTTATTATCTATATTGTTTAAAAATATGTAAGGAACCCTTAATTGGACTGCTATTGTTCTACTGGTCAGCAGGTGGCGCCTCTCACCTGACTCCTGCTGAACACACCACTCATTATGCCTGATGTATCACACCTGTGACTTGGAACACGAGAGACCCGGGTTCAATCCCCACCTAGAACAGCCTCGTTACAGCAAGACTGAACCATAACATGAATCCAGCGGAGGAGAGTTCACCGCCCTCTAATGTGGATCGCATTCTCTCTGCCATATCAGTAAAAGCTGCAGCCATTCAGCAACATGAGCAGATTCTTTCTGAGATTCTTCAACGTTTAAATCTGCAGACTCCAGTCCCTTCAGCTGAAGAGTCTCAGCCGGCACATGGTAATCCTTCTCAAGCAGTGGTAGTTTCCCTGTCAGAACCCAAATTACCAGCATCAGAACGATTTGATGGCAGTCCTGAGAGGTGTCGTGGATTCCTCACCCAATGCACCCTAGTATTTCAACTACAACCTGGCAGCTTCCCCACAGAGAGCAGCAAGGTTGCTTACATCATTACCCTTCTTACTGGCAAGGCTTTAGACTGGGCCTCGGCTTTGTGGGACCAACATGCACCACTCACTGCAAACAGTGGCAGCTTCATTGCTGAAATGAAGAAAGTCTTCCACCATCCAGCTAGTACAGGTGATTTGGAGTACCGTTTGCTTCAACTCTCTCAAGGCACTCGAAGTGTGGCGGAGTTTGCCATTGAGTTTCGTACCCTAGCTTCAGAGAGTGGATGGGACCAGCGAGCCTTGAGGGCCACATTCCACCAGGCCTTGGCTCCGGAACTCAAGGATGAGCTAGCATTTAGAGACCCTTCTCCGGATTTGGAATCCCTAATCGAGGTGGCTATCCGAGTAGATCATCGTCTCCGAGAACGACAACAGGAACGACATTGGGAGGCCAGTGTGTATCGTCCTCAGGTATCTTCCAATACTGTTGAACCACTCTGGAAACCCAGTGATCTGGAGGAACCCATGCAGCTGGGTAGAACCAGATTAACCCAGACAGAAAAGGATCGACGGATGAGGGAGCGACGCTGTCTGTACTGTGGAAAGTCTGGCCATTTCCGATCCAACTTTCCTGAACTGTTGGGAAAAGCCAGTTCTCGTCCAGGAAAGAGGGAACTGGAACGAGAGTAGACATCTTCCCTCATCCTGCGACCTCTGGAGTTACGATCCAAGCCACTATCTTCCACAACAACCAGAATCACCAGCTAGGTGCTTTCATCGACTCTGGGGCTGCGGGAAACTTTTTGGATGTAGATATAGCCAGACGTTTGGGCATTCCATCTGTGCCCCTACAGAAACCTCTAACCATCACAGCTCTTGACGGCAGGCCTCTGGGGTCGGGACAGGTTAGTCATTGCACTTCGCTTATTCAGTTTGAAATTGGGGGTCACAAGGAACTAATACAGTTTTTTCTCATCCAGTCACCAGAAATCCCCTTAGTTCTTGGATTTCCATGGCTAACTTGTCACAACCCAAATATTGACTGGTCAAGAGGTGTAGTTAAAGGTTGGGGAACTAACTGTTGTGTTTCTGCTCTTTCCTTTTGCCGTTCTACTGAGATACTGGAGGTATATCCAGGACCATTGTCGAAATTCTCCAGGAGGCCTGCCAACCTCAATCCAGACATGTCTAGCACTCAAGGGCTACCTTTTTCTCAGTTCAAGTCTGCCACCGGGAAGTGCCCAGCCTTTCATTCTGAGCCGTCTCAAGTTCCCCAGGCCACAGATGCACTTCATCTTCCCATTTCGAAGACCCAGAGTATTAGGCCTCCAATGTTTCCCCCTGAACTTTCTAGAGTTCCTCCAGAGTATGCTGATCTCAAAGAAGTCTTCAGCAAGTCCCGAGCCACATCCCTTCCTCCGCACAGACCATATGACTGTGACATAGACTTGGTTCCTGCAGCATCTCCACCACGAGGTAGGCTTTACTCTCTCTCTGCCCCGGAGAGGGCTGCTATGGAGAGGTACCTCAAGGAAGCTTTGGATAGTGGTTTTATTCATACTTCGACTTCACCTGCTGGAGCTGGGTTTTTCTTTGTTGAGAAGAAGGATGGTGACCTCAGGCCTTGCATCAACTACTGGGGTCTTAACCGCATCACCATTAAGAATCGTTACCCCCTGCCCCTGATGACATCTGCTTTTGAGATCCTGCAAGGTGCCACCATATTCACTAAATTAGATCTCCAAAATGCCTACCACCTGGTCAGGATTCGAGAGGGGGATGAGTGGAAGACGGCTTTCAACACCCTGACACGCCACTATGAGTACAGAGTTATGCCCTTTGGCCTGGTCAATGCCCCAGCCGTCTTCCAGGCATTGATTAATGATGTCTTGCGGGAGATGTTGAACAAGTTCGTTTTTATCTACCTCGATGATATTTTCTCATGCAACTACCAAGAACACGTTCAACATGTTCGACAGGTCCTGTCCCAGTTACTTAAACACAGTCTCTTTGTCAAGCTAGAGAAGAGCGAATTTCATGTGTCTTCAACCCCATTTCTTGGCTTCATCGTTTCCAAGGGCATCCTCCAGATGGATCCTGGCAAGGTGCGTGCAGTGCAGGAATGGCCTCAGCCTAACTCTGTGAAGCAGGTACAATGTTTTCTTGGCTTCGCCAACTTTTATAGGAGGTTTATAAGAAGCTTCAGCTCTGTTGCAGAACCTCTCTCCGCACTCACCAAGAAGTCTGCCCGACCATTCTTGTGGACTGAGAAGGCCAATCAAGCTTTTAACAAGCTCAAAAGACTCTTTACGTCTGCCCCTATCTTAACCCTTCCAGACTCAGAGTTGCCCTTTGTGGTGGAGGTTGACGCTTCTGATGTGGGGGTAGAGGCAGTCTTGTCCCAAAGAGCCAGGGTTGACAACAAGCTTCACCCATGTGCTTATCTGTCCCGTTGACTAACTGCAGCAGAGAAGAATTACGATATTGGAAACCGAGAGCTGTTGGCTGTTAAGGTGGCATTGGAGGAGTGGAGACATTGGTTGGAAGGGGCCAAACATCCATTCCTCATCTGGACAGACCACAGAAACCTTACCTATATTCGGGAGGCCAAGAGACTGAGTTCCCGCCAAGCACGCTGGGCTCTGTTTTTTAATCGGTTTGACTTTGTTCTTTCTTACCGCCCAGGTTCCAAGAATTCAAAACCAGATGCACTTTCGAGGCAGTTTGACCCCCCAGAAGAGGAGACCAGACCAGAGCCCATCCTACCCACCTCTAGAATAGTAGCAACTGTCCAGTGGGGCATTGAGGCTGCCATTAAGAAGGCCCAACGGCAGCAGGCGGATCCAGGTAATGGTCCACCTGGATGTCTTTTTGTACCTAACCGACTACGTTCTGATGTGTTGCAGTGGGCACATGCCTCCCTCCCCTCCAGTCACCCTGGGGCTACTAGAACTTGCAGGCTCATCCAGAGGAGGTTTTGGTGGCCAAAGTTGCAAAGAGATGTCCGGGGCTTTGTTGCCGCTTGCACTGTGTGTGCCCAGAACAAGGAGCCCAGAACCCACCCTCAAGGACTACTTCATCCTCTACCCATCCCTAAGCATCCTTGGTCGCACATATCTCTGGACTATGTCACAGGTCTGCCCAGATCCCAAGGTAATACAGTCATTCTTGTGGTGGTGGATAGATTTTCCAAGGCCTGTCACCTCCTACCTTTACCCAAACTTCCCACAGCCAGCCAGACTGCAGAGCTCCTAATGCAGCACGTGTTCAGGATTCACGGCTTCCCCCAGGATATCGTCTCCGATAGAGGTTCTCAGTTCACCTCCCGGTTCTGGAAGGCATTTGGCCGCCTCATTGGATCTGACATCAGTCTGTCATCTGGTTTTCACCCCCAATCTAACGGGCAGACAGAGAGGGTGAATCAGGAGATAGAGAATGTGTTCCTGCTGCTGCTCAAATCGTTCGCCGTTGTCAACGGACTTGGAAGAAGGCCCGGGCAGCCTTACTGAAAGCCTCTCAACAACAACAAAGGCAAGCGAACCGGCGGCGGAGGCTGGGACCTATGCTTCGTCCGGGTCAGAGGGTGTGGCTCGCAACCAGAGATCTGCCTCTGCGGGTGGAATCTCCCAAACTGGCTCCACGTTATATTGGACCTTTTAAGATCCTCTGGAAGATAAATGCAGTAGCTTACCGTCTACATCTGCCCAGGTCCATGAGAATTCACCCAACGTTTCATGTCTCTCGGTTAAAGCCTGTTGTTTGTTCTTCTCTGTCCCCAGCTCGCAGAGCTACCCCAGCTGCCCGCATCATCGACGGACAACCAGCTCACACTGTGTGTAGGCTGGTGGATTCCCGTCAGGTCCGTGGAAAAGTGCAGTATTTGGTTGACTGGGAGGGTTGCGGTCCAGAGGAGCGCTCATGGGTGCCTGCTCGAGACATTCTGGACCCTACACTCATTACGGATTTTCACAGAACCCAAAGACTCCACAAGGTGAACGTCAGGAGCCGTTCTTAGAGGGGGGACTCCTGTAAGGAACCCTTAACTGGACTGCTATTGTTCTACTGGTCAGCAGGTGGCGCCTCTCATCTGACTCCTGCTGAACACACCACTCATTATGCCTGATGTATCACACCTGTGTATTGCCCTATTTAAGTGTGTTTGTGCCATGCTTTATTGTTCAGTCTTGAGCCTATGTTACCTGCTGCAAGCTAGTCTGTGTAAAGTCTATGTTTATTTCATTGGACCCTTGTGTCTATCTTTCTTTTCACTGTTTCTTGGAAGCCCGGCTTCCTTTGTTTTGTTGATCTTTTATCAGTAAAGATTTTCTTTTGCTGAAGACCTACGTCTCCTTGCCTTTTGACCACCTCTGCTATTGGATTCATTTATTGGGGAGTTAGCTCAAGCCTCGTTACAAAATAATGGTATTGAAGGTCTTTCAGTGTTGGATAGACATATACTTATAAGTCAGTTTGCTGACGATACAACATTGTTTCTAAAGAATGAATATCAAATTCCATTAGCTTTACATTCTATTAACCAGTTTTCTAAAGCTTCGGGCTACATTTAAACCTAAACAAATGTGTAATGTTAACACTGCACGAGTTTCCTTTGCAGTCATTATCTAATATACAAATTAAAAGGGAAGTTAAATATTTGGGGATTATTATTTCTAAAGATAAAGATGTTATGGAGAATAAAAATGTGTTGAATAACATAGATAAATGTAAGTCAATATTGAATAGATGGCTGCAGAGGGATCTTACAATATTTGGAAGTGTTCTTTTATCTCAAATGGATAGTTTGTCCAGACTCATCTATCCAGCCTTCTCCTTGCCCATATCGACACTAATGATTAAATTAATAAATAAGGTGAATTTTAAATTTATTTGGAGAAATAAGTGTCAGTACATTAGAAAGGAGGACATAATTAAAAAATATGAAGACAGTGGGGTGAATGCTATCGATTTTGACATTATGAATGGTGTTTTGAAATTGAAATGGTTAAAATCTTTCATTCAAAATAGCCACTCCTTTTGGTTTATTGTCTCCAATGCTATCTTTAACAAACTGGGGGGAATACACTTTCTGTTATGTTGTGAGTGCACCTCGTTACCAGTTAAACTTTCAGCCTTCCATCAGCAAGTGCTGCTCTATTGCAAACTATTGTTCAAACATAACTTCACTCCTCACAACACTCCAGTTTGGAATAGTAGATATATAAAATTTGGCAGAAAATCTGTATATCTTGAGGAATGGATATCTAAAGGTATTTGGGCTATTGCCCATTTCTTGGATGATAATGGAAATTTGTTACTGTATAGAGAGTTTTGTGAGAAATTCCAAGTACAGTGTACCATTAATATTTTTAATAGAATGATTAGAGCTATACCAATTCCGTTAAGATTAATGGTTAAAGAAGACATGTTGTACTCCAAAATCTCCCCAGTACTGAGAATGTCACGATTCCCTTGTTGTCTGCCCTGTGTTTCACTAGTCTTTGTCTCAAACTCCTATTCCCTTTGTAAAAACTACACTTCCCATGATTCCCGGCCCTCATCACTGCCAGCCCTGTGTCATTGTGCTCACCTGATCGTCATTTGTCATCATCATGTCTCCTGTGTATTTAAACCCTGCTGTTTCTCCATTCCCCTGTTGATTGTTGATGTTTGTGGACGCCTGTTTCTGTGCTCATTCTATGTTTCTCCTGCCTGTGCAACCTTTCTATGTTTTCCGTGTTTTTGTTTTATTTCCCCATTGCAGGTATTTCCTTTGTTTCTGTTTTCACGTTTTTTCAATAAAACCTGCAAATAGATCCTCACTCCACGTCTGCCTTCATCTTATCCGTAACAGAGACAGCTCTCCTTAGAAGGTTATGATTTTTGTGATAAAAAATGTACAAATAGAGTCATTAGAATTTTTTTTTACAGGCTTATTACCCAAACCCAATTAGACAGGAATACCTGCTTAAAGATTTTGATAAGGTTGAAATAAAAATAATTAGGAAAAATGATTTGTCTTTTCCTCTCCCTCCTAAAGCTAAGGAGGTGAACTGCAAAATTTTAAATGAGATTTATCCTACTAAAGAATTTTTAAGATTGAAATTTAATTTTGATGTGAATAATTGTGTTTTTTGTGAAACAAATATTGAAAATCTAGAGCATGTCTTCTTTGATTGTGATCTGGTGCAACCCTTTTCGAGTGAGGTGCAGAATTGGTTAAGGTCTAGGAGGGTTGAACTCCCACCTCTCACGTGGAAGTTAATTAGGTTTGGTGTTTGTCTGGAAAACAAAGATTGTGATTTTGTTATAATTTCTTGTTATGTTTTGGAAAGTTTTTCATTCATAAATGCAGATGGTTTAAATCTAAACCCAACTTTAATCACTGGATGAATGAGGTTAAGCTCTTGTGCAAATCTTTAAAATTTGTTAAAAATCAGAAAGCCCTTAAACTGATTTCTCTTTTGGATACGTTTAAATTAATTTAAAAAGTCCCTTTTTATTTATTTTTTCATTTTATTTATTTTAGTTTTTTTTCTATTTAATTATTGGTTTGTTCATAGGGCCCTATCTTGCACCCGGCGCAAATGACTTTGTACACTGACGCATGTATCATTCCTATTTTGCACAGGCGCAAAGCGGGATTTTCCCTCCACAGACGCACGTCGGTAAACTAGGAAATTAACTTGCGCTCCCTGGGCGGGTCGGCGCAAAAAGGAGGCGTGTTTCGGCGCAAACATTCCCTAGTGCTATTTTGCAGTTCCAGAAAACACTTCCGCCACTGACCAGAAAAAACCTAGTCTAAAGTCAGTGGCGCGTTGCGCATTGTTCATAATGCTATTTTAAGCGCGCATGCTTGGCCATAATGTAGCGGGTGCACAACGCGCATACACTTTGATTCTCTCATCAACACAGATGCAGCAGTTTTTATTTTTGCAAATCATACATTATAACAAGGAAAAATATTAACACATGAGGGAAATCATTGTGTTGTCCATGAAGATGTAAAAAAATGCGTCAACCAAGGGATTCAATCCACATACAAGTCATTTGCGATGCTAATAGTAAAATCACCCATGTCTTTGCGAATTATCCAGGCTCGAGTCACGACTCATTTATACTAGCAAACTCTGCCATTCCTGCCATCTTCGAGGGGAATCCCCCGTCGTATGGGTGGCTATTAGGGGACAACGGGTATCCGTTAAAGACATGGCTGATGACACCATTTTTGATGCCAGCAACAATGAGTGAATACGGTTTAATCGAAACACACACAAACACGCTGTGTCAGTGTAATTGAACGAACGTTCGGCATACTGAAAATGCGCTTCAGGTGTTTGGATAGGTCAGGAGACACTTTACAGTACAGTCCTCAAAAAGTTGCAGCATTCTTTGTGGCATGTTGTGTTTTACACAACATTTCCATAAATCAAGGTTGTGTTGTTGACATAGATGAGGAAACATTAGAGGACTTAAGGAGACGTGATGGTGAACTGCATGTGCCGATGCCACTTAACCAAATGCCCCAGCAGCACGGGACAGGAGAGCTTATTTGGCAGAAGAGCTGCTGCGTCATCTACAGTGAGGTAAAGCAAATTAATCTCGGTCTAATGTTCGACTACATTTCAAAAATATAACCATGCATATATTCGTGATTCAGAAAGAACGAGTCCAAAACATCCGAAAGTATTTATTTGTGACATTTCTTTATTTACATTTGTCAAAATGAAAAATCAAAATCAAACAGTAATTGATAAAAAAAAGAAAAGAAAACACAAACGGAAAATTAGGTTGAAAAGATTTAAACAGAATAAATTTAATTATTTTTCCCTCCTCTGATAGTAGCCTAATGCAGCGCGCGCCTGGTAAATCCCTCATAATAATAACAATCCGCCATGCAACATGCGCACCTGTTCTTAAAGGGTATGTTGGGTGACGCTCTGATTGGTTTATTTCACGTTACGCCCAAACCACACCTATGAATAATGAAGCTATTTCAGACCAACCCCTTTTAAACTTGCGTGGGGCGCAAGAGTCATTTATCCCGCCGGTTAAATAGCAACAGTGCCCAAGACCCGCCCACAATGTTACTTGCGTTACTTGGGCCCAGAGTGTGTTTTCTGTTCTTTGTACTAGCTATGCTTAACCTATGGCTGAACAATTGAGGTTATATTCAGAGATTTGTTGATGTACCTTGTTTGTTTGTGTTGTTAAAGGATAATAAAATTTTAAAAAAGTATGTCGAAACAATTTACGGCAATTGGCCCCCTGGCCACCCCGTAGACCCGCCCCTGCCTGGAAGACTTCGCCCCCGGAAGTGAACCTCAGGAACTTTCCATGTTGTGGCAGAACTTCTAAATGAAGTATAGAAGTGCGTCATAAGATCGATGGTGACCAGCCAAACGAGTTGTAGGGCTTGAGACACGACCGTCTTGACAGGCATCATCTTGGACTTGAACACCCACGGGTAGTTCAAGCTTTAAGATCTAAGCCAGACTCCACCCCTCACCCTCCATGGGAAACGGGAAGTATTTAGTGTAATAACCTAACTCTCTCTCTGGAAGGGGAAACATACCATGGCCCCTTTAACCAGGAGATTGAGGTTTTTTTGTTTTTTTTACAAAAAAGAAATCCGGTTACTGGTAGTGAGAACACGCCGTTGAAACACGGAAAGCGGCGAGAGAATTAAATCCTGACGCCCTTATAAGACCCACAGAAAAGAATATATCCGGCAGAAGTTTCCACGCTGCCAGGATCTCTGAGATGGGTATTATATTTTAACACTTCCTGTTGAGGGGTTGTAGGGTGTTTAGCGTCCTGAATAAAATGCAGGAACAGCGAAAACACCCAATTTTGACGGAAGCCTCTGCAACCCGAAACACCAAGAGGTGGCGGGAATGGAGGGGCTTCGAGGGGTACCGGGAGGGGTGAAGTGAAACACGCGCCCCGTCCCGAGGGGAGCTACCCCCTGATCTAGGCGCAAGACCGTCAGGGTTTTCTCTTACTAGAATTTATAGTCCTGAGGTCTTGCTTCGGGGGCTGGCGAGGGCGGCGAGATTGTCCCCAATCCCTGGGAGGAGGAGCATGACTCGCCACGCTTTGCTTTTGAGCCTCCCTTCAGTCAGGACCGAGGTGGGTCTGAGGCTTGCTCGTCAAGCGCAGAACCCACACTCAGGTCGTCCAGGAGGTCAGCCTGGTACGCCTGAAAAACAGCATAGTGTGCAGAGCAGCACCAGCCTGACCTGCTGCTTGATAAGCCCTTCCCACTAAAGTGGAGGTTGTCCTACAAGGCTTTGAGGGGAGAGAGGGCTTCTTAAGTGACAATGCCGAGCCCGGCGAGAGATAGCCCGCAAGCGTCTCTTCGACCGGCGGCATCACTGAATACCCCCGTGCCTCAGCACCCACGATAGTCGAATATAATGACGTCGAGGGTATGTGAACACGGGAAGAAAATATATATATATTTTTATATATATATATATATATATATATATATATATATATTTTTTTTTTTTTATTTATTATTTTTTTTTTAGGGGTTCTCCATGAGCGAAAAGCTCTTCATGGAGGTTATCAAAGAAAGGAAGGGACCCATGAGGCGTTCCCTTTCTTAGACTGGAAGATAAAATCTATCCCCTAATTTGGAGTGTTTGGGGTCTCTTTTTGCGTGGCCAGTCCAATCTGGCAACCGCACGAGTAACAACATCGAGCAATTCCTCCGTAGATTTTTTATCGCGGACGGAAAGCTCGGAGGCGGAAGAGAATCGCGATCCACCTCATGATCCGAAGAAGCGTCGGAACGCGCTCGAGATCATGTGAAGGACCAGCTGGGTTTGGGGAGAGAGTGAGAGAAAGGGATCAACCCGTCTCTTGCTCCTCAGCCAAATCCATGCACGAGCCCCACGAACGATCTTTTCGTGAGTGCTGACTCCGGAAGCAAGCGAGGCGAGCACGAAGCACTCTGCCTGTTAAAGCAAATCTCAGTGCTCGCACCCGCCCTGCTGCAACGCGAGAGCAGCGTGCTCTTACCCCCAAACAAACAGCAAAAACTGATGTGTGCCGTCTTCAGCTATAGAGCGAGAAGAGGGAACACGCACCGTTTGCGGCTTTCAGTCATTCTCTCTTTTTTTTTTTTTTAGAAATATATATATATAATATTTTCTAAACAGAAGAGAAAAATAGAACAATGTTCACTGCACACTGCCTAACTCATTCTATCTTCTAACAGAGGAAAGAAAGTTTTGACAGGGTGTGTGAAACACACAGAAACAGAATTGCTCTGAAAAAAGAGTTTCTGACGACACCTGGTGACGTATCCATTTATAGCCTGGCCTCAGGTGCATCTAATGATTACATCAGCCGAGGCTATAAATTCCGGTCAATGTTCATTGACGTGTTCCACACATTATTCAGCTCGGCTCACAGCTAAAGCTGTCCCCGTAGCGCTTAGCAGCGCAACATCGTAGTGAAGCTTTTTGTAAAGGGAACAGTACTTGAGCAAACACCAATAAATAAACTGCACATTAATAATCATATTCCTATAAGACATTGTTGAGATCTCTTCTGAAACTCTGTTTCAAATATTATTAGAGATAATAGTCTTGTTTCCTGGGTAGGTCAATGGGAATTCTTTAAATAAAAACTTCGTCAACTATCTATTTCTTACAGTAAACAACTAAATAGATGTTATATTTTAGAAGAGATCTCTCATTAAAGAAATAAATGAATTTTCAAATTCAGTTTGACAGAGAATGATACAGCACGATTATTATCTCTGCAATCACAATTAGATTAAATGTATATGAGAAAAGTCAGAGGGGCACACATTAGATCAAGAGATAAATGATGGAAAAAGGGGAAAATTCAGCTTATTTTTGTAGGTTAGAGGAAAAGCGTCAGTAAAAAAACATTATTAAAACTTGAATCATTAATGGTGTCGAATGTTCTGATGCAAAATTAATAGCAAAAGAAATCGCCATCTTTTATCAGAACCTGTACTCGTCCTCTTCATTCATTTTAGATCCGAATTCCCTTTTTGAAGAAATTGGTGAATTTGTCCCTCAAATAGATGAACAATTGAAAATGACGTGATGCAGAGTTCACAATTGAAGAGCTTGATTCTGCGGTCATGTGTTTGTCATCAGATAAATCACCTGGTCCAGATGGTTTTACGTCACATTTGTATCGTCATTTTTGGGGTTTATTAAGGGAATTTCTTTTTGCAAATTTTCAGGAAATATCTAATAATTCGGTTCTATCTCAATGAGACAAGATTAATCACACTTATTCCCAAACCGGGGAAGGACCCTAGACTGTTGGACAATTTACGACCTATTACTTTGTTAAATAATGACTATAAACTATGAACCCATATATTTAACAATCACTTGAGACTTGGTTTATCTAAAGTTATTGGGGAGACACAAACTGGATTTATTAGAGGCCGATTTATACATAATAATATTCGACTGGTTTTAGACCTGCTATAACAAAGAAACAGAAGATGGGGTTAATTTATTTTTAGATTTCTATAAAGCATTTGAGATGCTGGATCATTCTTTTATTTTAAAATGTTTACAAATGTATGGGTTTGGTGAGCATGTTGGTAAGATTATTCAGTTGTTCTATACAGATACATTAGCTCAGATGCCTTACAGGCTCTTCACCTAGATTTGACATGAAAAGAGGGGTTAAACAAGACTGCCCCATCTCAGCTCATTATTTATTATGGCTACAGAGATGTTGGCCATCCTTATAAAAAACTCAAATATTGAAAGACTAAATGTGGTTGGACATCAAATTGTGAGTCATTTGGCGGACGACACAACTTTATTTTTAAAAGCTCTTGATCAGATTCTCAAAGCAATTGAAATAATTCATTATTTTCCCCAAATGTTCAGGTTTAAAACTTAATATTGATAAAAGTGAAATTATCACAATACATGAATGCTCCCTTGAAGCAATATATAATATCCCAATCAAATCCAGTGTGGAATATTTATGCACATTTCCAAGGATGAAGCTGTTAAGGAGAAACAAAACATCTGGAATAGAAGGAATGAATGCAAATTTAGACTCGATGTATGGATGCAAAGGGATTGATCGATTTTTGGAAGGATTTATTGAACTAAAATGGAGAGTCTTGCCAGGTGTATTTACCTGCATCTTGCCTCTCTATTTCCAATAGAGCTATTAAGACTATTAATCAAATGAATGTTCATTTTAATGGAAAAAGCGTGTACATTACATTAAGAGAGCACAACTTACTCAAGATTACGAGAATGGTGGATTACAAGCCTTTGATTGTCAGTGTATAAATGGCATGTTGAAGATTAATGTCACGAACCCCGCTCCTCTGCCCCATCCCCGCTTCCTCGAGCACGCACACATGCACTCCGCGAGCATGCTCGCTTCCCGCTCTCAGCCAGAATATTATGACCACCTGCACTCGTCCCAATCACCACGTCATTGTTTACACCTGCACTCGTCACTATATATATCACACGCATTCGTTTCTCCAGGGTTGGTTATTTGTTTAGTTTCCCGTACCTATGCCCCCGCTAGTCTAGTTTTGCCCCTGCTAGTTTCGTCTAGTTCCGACCCCCCTGTGATTTGATTACCTCTAGCTTGCCAACTCCCTATTCCTCTTGTTCCCCTGTCTTAGTTCCCGCTAGTCTCGTCTAGTTCATCGCCCTCATTGTACTTTGATTCCCCGGCTTCTGACCCTACGCTTCCCTCGACTACTCTCTCTGGATTTACCTTGTTTGTACTTTTATATACGAATAAAGCAGTTTTTCATCTCCATTGTGACTGTCTCGTCTTGTGTGTGTGTGTCCGGGTTACAATTAAATGGTTAATGAAAATAGTTTTTGGTTTAGCATTCCCAAAGGTATTTTTAGGAGATTGGGTGGAATTGATTTCTTATTAAAATGTGACTTTGTTATTTCAAAACTTCCAGTCAAATGATCTTCTTTTCACCAACAGATTTAGCTGGAAGTTATTATATAATCACAACTTTACCCCACATTGGACCCCCATTGGGAATAACAGATTTGTTTTATCCAGATAAATTCTCTATGTATTATTGATTGGCTCGAAAAGGGTTTCTGGTCTGTAGTTCACTTAATGGATGAGGATGGGAATCTGTTCACTTTTAAAGATGTTTGTACTAAATACAACCTATATTGTGAACGAAAGCAATCTGAACGTATTATAAATGCCATTCCAAAAAATGTCTTTCACTTAGTACAAAACCCTTTTGTTCACTCGCTAGATGTCTTATGTGAACTCCCATCCCTTCTCTTTGATGGTAACGACCTCATGACAACACTTCCCAACAAACATATTCCTTCTTCCTTTAATTCTATATTATATCCTACACTTTTATATCGTCATGATATATTACAAGTCCAGTATATTCGTGTTCCAGTGACTCCTAAAGCGAAGGAAACTCACTTTCAAATATTTAATGGTATTTATCCTTCAAGTTAACTTTTAAGACTTCGATTTAACTTTGACTACAATACTTGTACTTTTTGTCAAATTGACAGAGACAACTGATCACCTCTTCTTTTATTGTATCCATTCAAATATTTTCTGGGGAAATATGTCCTATTGGTTGGAGACAGAAATCCAATCCCTGCCGACCTTCTCTAGGCCTGTTGTATTTGGAGTGATATTGGATGACAAAAACATTGAATTCTTTATAAACATAATGTTGATTCTGGGTAAATTCTTTATAAATGGAAATGTATAAATAAAAAACGTATTTCTCTGTATTTAAAAGTGATTTATTTTGTAACTATTTTCCATCACTGAAATGTATGAAGACTAAACAAGCCTGCAAACTCCTTAAGATGAGAGAAGACTTTGGTTTATTGGAAGATGAATGAAGAGAGCCCTGTTGTTTATTTCATTGCCATTATAGATGTACATTTTGTTTATGTTCACGTGATTGATTTCGTCTGTCAGTTTTCTTTCGATGAGTTTAAGGATAACAAGTTGAAATTTTGATGCATGTCTAAACATGCATGACAGCTTGTGTATTGACTGCAGTTCACATTAATTGCAAAATGTATGAATCTTGTACAGAACATAATACTTTTTGCGCACTGTCCTCTTCTATTGAATGACGTTGGTTTTGTGTCTCTATGTCCTTTAACAAAAACATTTCACATACCAAGATATTACAAAAAAATAAATAACAATAACTGTTGCACTTTCTCCACGGTCCCTTACTAACCACTGTGACACGAGGAACTTTTTCCGGGGTTATTCACATTGTGATGGATGCTCATAATATCGAGTGGAAATAATGAAAATAAGCATGAAGAATATTATTAGCTTTCCATGTTTTATACTATTTTGGAAAATATTTTCTAAGCCATTTAAGAGTTATCGCTGAATGTGTCTTGAATATCAAAAACAAAACAATCTTAACCTCGCTGTTCAGTTCTGGATCAGTGATTACAGCGTGATTTTAGTGAGGAAGCTCAATAAAAACAGCCCAAACACTTTAGTGATACAAACACAGCCCATCATATTCTGACTTTCATTTTACAACCAGACCATTAACTCTGAACTTTATGTTTTGCAAAGACACAGTTTTTACATTATTTTCCCCAGAGAAACACTCACTCCAGTATGAGTACACCGCCCTTTCCACACCGGACACATTCTCTGGATCTGTGTTCAGTGCTGTTATTGTGTGTGATGATAGACAGATCTCTCACTACAGTCATGAAGAACAAGACTGGAAGAAATCAGAAATCTGGAGAGATGTTCCTGAACTACATGAGACTAGAGACTGGTTTCTACATGAGACTAGAGACTGGTTTCTACATGAGATTAGAGACTGGTTTCTACATCAGGTTAATATTCTGTCAAACTGCACAAACTCCACGTGTTCTGGTGAGTTTAATGGGTTTCTCTGATCAATCATCAGATATGTTATGAAACTGTAATTATCTATAATTTGTGTGAGATTATAATCAATATTTGTGTTGTGATTGTAGAGCTTCATGTACTTCAGAGAAGAGCTGGATGTGATGTGGAGAAACTTCCTGATGGATCAATCAAGAATCTGAAGGGGTTTAATGAGTATCATTATGATGGAGAAGATTTTATTGCCTTTAATTTTAACACAACACAGTGGATCAATAAAAATCCCAAAGCCAAAGAAACAAAACTGAAGTGGGACCATCAAACAATACGAAACCAAATCATCATGGATCAACTCAAGAACTGCATAAACTGGATCTCCACATTTAATAATACTTAAAGAAGTATGTTTCAATCAGTTTTAGTAGTAATAGTAGTTCCCCTTCTGTCGCTCTCTCCACGTTGTGTCGGAGAAGCGACACTAGGGGTCTCTCTTGAGCGCCGATATTCATCTCTGATCTTATTGAAAAGGGCCAATGGGAGTTGGCAGTCAGTATTTGCATACCCCGCCCCCGGACATACGGGTATTTAAGCGGGGCAAATACGGGAGTTCATTCAGAAAATTTCTTCGGAGCCGATGGTCTGTTTGCAGTCTGCTGCGAGTTACACACCACTACGTTCCTGTTCCTCTGACGATCTGCATGCTGTTGGATTTGACGGCGCACAACAGCGGCTTTCTCTTCCTTTGCACG
>NC_068285.1:1685040-1692540 GCF_025860055.1 Xyrauchen texanus
TCATGTCTTCCAAGATAACAGAACCCACAATATCTCTGAACACACCGCAAATAAAAACACATCATGTGATCGGACACTCAAATGGATACTTCACCCAAAAATGAACATTTTCATCATTTGCTCCAAATCTGCATTAATGTTGTGTAAGTATGTGTACATCTGATTTGTAAATTGTTTTGTGTAAGTATGTTGTTTATTGTAATTGGTATATGTCTCGTCACTGTCATGACTGCTATGTTGCTCGGAACTGCACACAAGAATTTCACCTACTGTTGCACTTGTGTACATGGTAGTGTGACAATAAAGTGATTTGATTTGATTTGATTTGATTTGATTTGATGTAGTTTTTCAGTGGACCAAAGCATATTAGGGACTGACAGCATCAGTTACCGTTCACTTTCACTGCATCTTTATTTCACAATAATATTGAACGATAACTGACACAGCCAGTCCCTAGAAAGAAGGTTATATGGGTTTGTTACTACATGCCTGTGAGTACATGATGACAATTGAGCACAGACAATTCAAAGACAGTAAATTCTAGAATGAGGGACACAAAGGTGGATCTTTTCCTGATAATACAAATATGCGTCAGACTGTGAGCTTTGTTTTAGTGACACAAAATGCAGACGTATCTAATATGATATACTAACCAAGCAGGATGAAACGAGGAGTCACAGGCAGGTTACCCGTCTTCTCAAGCTCAGCAGGAGTTGTACACGTCTATTTGTAAAGATAACAATTTAAGAACCAATGTGCTACTGCTAATACTGAAGGCAACAGGCCTGTTATAGTCCAAATAGGAATATTTGATCCACAAATGATAATTGTCTCACCCTTGTTGATTTAAACACGTATGCCACAAACGATGATATTTTGATGGAGATGTAATATCTGTTTGTCCATACAATGCAAAAGAAGAGAATGAGGACCAAAATAGATATAAATGGAGGATAAAAGTCATTAATATGAGTCAAGTGGTTTCACCAGTCTTCTGAAGCGATTCAATTGGTTTTGGGTGAGAACAGACCAAACTGTAACACTTTCGACTGTACGGCTTGATTACACTTCCTAGCACTTGATGAATATGCAGAGCGCGAGGAATTGTAATCAAGCTTGAGTTCATGTTTGCCAAGGAGACGGCCGATTTCTGTACAGTGAAAAGAAGTTACATTTGGTCTATTCTCACCCAAAACCATTTGGATTGCTTTAGGAGACATTATGCAGGAACTTTTATGTCGTTTTTGGAGCTTGAATGTTTGGTTTCAATTCACTTGCATTGTCTGGACAAACAGACTCCATTAAAATATCATCTTTTGTGTTCGGCAGAAGTCATATGATTTTGAGACAGCATTAGGGTGAGTAAATGATGACAGAACTATCATTTTTAGGTGAACCATTTTATGAAGGTATTCAAAGAACAAACACAGTGAATATGAAGACAAACTTACATGTTCTTGAAAAATTGGTCCTTCTTGCTTCTCTATGAAGTGAGCCATTAGGAGTTGAACTATGTGCTGTGATGAATCAATGGCTTCATCTTTGGAAAGGACTGACTGAACTTCTGGGTTGGTAAAACTCTTCCATGGGTTTCCTCACTCCTCCATAGAAAGTTTTGGTGCGCGCAGGACATCGATGTCAGTGAGAAGCTCAAAATGTAGGAAAGAACATCTGAAAGAAGAGGTATGGCCACATTTGGAGTTAATTAAGCCTCCTGTATTTGTATGTTTTCTACACAAGTGAGAGGTAAATGTTGACACAACAGCAAATGTTTTAGCACACTGCTTGAAAGGGCATGTGACTTTTCTTCCCTCTTTAATGTGCATTTTAATATGAGAAATAAACTCAGGTAAAGAATGACATTGCAAGGAATGTGTAGTGCACATTGTGGGCTCTGCATATCCTTTATGGTGTCTGTACACGTGAGATTTCAAACCTTCATGTTTTTAAACGTCCTATTATAGTTTCCTATGCAGCAACGAAATATAATATTTGAGACATCGCTGTGTATTCTCATATGTTTCACAGAGGTCACAGTGGTATCACATGTTTCCCTGCAGATCTGACAAGGAAATATCATGTAAAGAACAGATAGTTGAACTATTCCAATCTCGATAAGCAAGTCTTCAGATAATGACTGACACAGATGTGGTGCACGACTTTCTGTCATGCCGCTAATAGTTCTGCATTCAAGCCAGTAGGTGTTTGAATATGCACGTTCACATTAATCACTACACCACCGGAGTCATTTTGTGGACAAAGAGAACAAGTCGCTCGACAAGGTTTGAAGGACGGAAGTATCCTATATGGAGGCATGTGTTACACCTTTAAAACAACAAATGCAACTATGTATAAACATGTATACAAAAGTGCAATTTTAATAATCGTAATCATGCTCGTTTATGACACTGTACAGGTTCATTTTGACACGTTTGATGGAGCCATTTCATGTGTGAATATAAGAAACAACCACTGGATGTTTGTGGTAAGTGAAGGGATTTCTTCATGTCCTTATAGGCCCTGCCTAAATTTAGTAGATCATAAATACTTCAGTGACAGTTCTCGTCGCTAAACTTTTAAATCCCACTTCAGTTCCTCTCAAACACCTGCAATTCCGAACACAAACATTCGGGCTGGACCAAATGTGGTTTTGATGTTATGACGCCCCAGGGCCGGATTAAGGGCCACCTGGTGTGACGTCACCAGCGAATGGATAAATCGTTGTGCTCGGTTTCTGTTCACGGTCCTGAATCAAGCATTTGCAGCATTTTCCAATCTTTACCTCCGTTACTTGCGTTACCTCTGAAGAACTAACTTGGATTAAACACTGTAAAATAAATCTGGCAGCTGTGATTGACAGAATAATTATGTTAAAATACAGTTAAAATGTAGTAAACCACTTTACAGAACAACCTGTACATTTCACAGTTTAAAATGGTTGTAATTTACACGCTGGCACTGTAAAAATCTGTTGTTTACTTTATAAGGTATTTGTTAATCACATAGTAACTACAGAAGGGCACAAAACTACTGTATTGTCTTTTAAATAAATTAAAACATTTTACTGTATATTTTACAGTTAATATTTGTTAATCAATGAACATTTTATTTCTGTAGCATGTTTACAGTATTTTACTGTTTAAATTACTGACATTTTTTACAGTGTGCAATGAACTCAAATGGTTGATAAAGTGATAGTTCACCCCAAACTGAACAATCTCTCATCATTTACTCACCAATGTCAAAGAAAGAAAGTGAAACACCTCTGGGACGGCACGAGGGGAGTCAATTATAAGATCAGTTTCATTTTTGGGTGAAATATCCCTTTAAACTTTTATGGAATAATAAAATAATGATGATAAACTGTGGAAACAGACATGATTGTACAATTGTAACAATGTGATTTGATATTGTTCATTGTGTTTTGTCAGTATCTTCATGTTCCTTCCGAACACATGTTTGTTGTGGATCCTGCAGTTGCTGAATCTGACATGGAGAGTCTCAGAACTGCATCCCAAAAATTAGCCAATATTACATGACACACAAACACACAATAAATCCTTCTAAAAACATGTACACTTGGAAAGTTACATTTTCTTTCTGACATTTTGTGTGTAAATGGTTTTGAAACACAGACAATACTTCAGAATGCGGCTGAAGCGACTCGGAAAGGAAGAGTGGGGGAACATTCAGTGGAGGTCTGCTCATATTTCACACACAGTCCAAGAAGATGCAACGAGTTGTGGGATGTTTGTCTTACAGGTCATCTTTAATGAAAAGATGAAGCTTTCAAAACTGTGATGAAATCTGATCAACTGCTCACTTTAGACATTGTTCTCGCTGATATAAAGTCTCTAATGGACATGAATGAACCATCTGTATCTTTTATAAGCTCTGCTGCTGTAACAAACGTTAAATAAACTGTGAACAGTTTCCTGAGATTCCACAGACATTCAACATCATCTAAAGAGCAAATCAAAGAACAGAGAAGGGAGATGGCAGAGGACATTGCATCAGGTTAACTGCTCAAAAATCAATGAAACATTTTGTGTCATGGCATTTAAATCAGTTAATGTGAGCTAAACATTTGTGTTCATTATTCTATAAAAATGTCCATTTTACAATGAAAAGAAGACTACTGCTCTATCTGTGCTTTGAGAGACCTCCCTAAAGGGACAAGCACAGACATCATTGACGGGGTTTTGCTCATGTCGTCTTTAGCAGACATTATTTTTGCCATTTTTGTTGAATTAGAAGAGACCATGTCTGATATATATGAATAGAGTGGCATGTCCTGACATATACACAGGGGAAACGTGTGTTAAAACAGCACATGGTAACCAGGGCCTTGTTTCCCGTAAGCCTCATATAAGCCCAAGTAAAATCCTTCTTATGATTCATTTTAGTTTTGTGCCCAGTTTCCCAAAGCAATCATAACATAAGTAGAATTTAAAATGCTCACAGATGAACAAGAGTAGAGTAATAGTGTATTGCTAATCATACAATACTAAGAGCATCTTAAGCCCATAGACTTATGATGACACCTGCAGGACAATAGTGGAAATGCACTTAATACAGTTAAAGTAATAAAAGATCTCTTCTCTTTTACTCATTCAGTTTAATCTTATGTTGTGTGCTGCTTTATCTTCAGTTAGTTGACTCCATTTCAAGGTCTTCAGCATCACAGGACAGTTAAGCAGCAATTTTTCATTGTCTTGTGATTAGTATTAATATATCAAACTGTTGTTCAATAATTTCTGCTGATGTTTGTCTCTTGTCTTGTGCTATTCCCCTGCTGCCTGCTGAGCTGGGAGAAGAGTAACATTACAAGCTGTTAAACTCTGATATGTTTAATATGTTCTTATGGAGGTCTAATGGGAGGCAAGATCTGGCATTGCTTGCATTGTTGGCTGAATGATCTAACAAAGTGAAAGCCACAGACAACATTTCCAACACAGGCAGAGGAACACGATTTCCATGATGCACAAAGTTAATATACAAAGTATGAAAGAATCGTTTGTTTGCTTTATTATTTTCCAGTGAACACTCATTTGGTTATTTTAAGTATATGTCAGTGTGGGGTAATTACAGGCTTGATTAGTGATATTAAAGTGTACTTTATTTGTGTTACAAATACTTTACAAATTAATTGTGAGTGTCTTTGAAACATACAAGTAATAAATCATAAGTGTATTATATTTGAGTAAAAGTAAATGCTCAGTAACACCTTTGGCTTATTCCAAATACTACAAATTGCTTCTCTTCAATATCAAACTGTTATTACTTAGCCAGACTTTGTACAATATACTTTAAACATGACATCGTCTTACACAAGACAGTATTTTAAATGTGTTTCCTTCATACACTGTAAAAGTTTGCATGTTCAGTTCACTTCAAAATGAAGGAAACCGATTGCATTATTTCTGCAAAGCAAACTTACTAAAATGAAGTTATATTAATGTTCCTACGCAAGTAATGTCAACTTATTATTAAACTTAATAGTGCATTTCTAGTTAACTTTACTTGCTTATTTTTTATTAATGACTATAAATGAATTAGTAACCGTACAAATGATTTATTAGTAAGATTACTCTATTAAGTCAATGAACTTAAAATTAATACAATTCGTTCAGTTTACTTCTGAAATAATCTCAACATGAGTTTACTGTGTCACTTTAAGTTGTGTACACTTAAAATACTACAATCGGTGTCCACATTCTCTTTAAGTAAACTCAACATCATTTATCTAGTTCAGATAACACACTTAACTGTTTATTTGTGTAATAAACAGCTGAAACTCTTTAAGAACAACACAATAAAAACTATTCCTTTAAAACAATCTGTTCTCAAGACTTCGAGCTCTTGCCGCACTCTGCTGCATGACAACATCATATCTGGACCATAAACACGGTATAGAGCATTTGCAGAACAGACACTGTGCAAACTCAAAAAAACATTTACAAATAAAAGAAAAAGAGCCTTTAAACTGTAAAAACTGTCAGTAATTTAAACAGTAAAATACTGTAAAAATGCTACAGAAATAAAATGTTCATTGATTATCAAATATTAACTGTGAAATATACAGTCAAATGTTTTAATAGATTTTAAAAGACAATACAGTAAATTATTACAATAAAATTATGTAAAAATGTAATTATTTAAATGTAAAAATATTTTCCTGTATAATTAATGGTAAAAAGAACGAGAGCACATGTAATTTTTTACAGTAAATTATTCTCTTATTGTCCCTGTAATAAGCGCTTTGGATAAAACAACAGAAGCTTTTGCAATATTGAATTTCAGTCAATCACTTCAATTGAAAAGAAAGATGCAATGAAAGTAAATGGTGACTGAGAATGTCAGTCTCTAATGTTCTGCCGTATATTTCCTTTTGTGTTTCACAGAATAAAAATGTGTAAGGTTCAGAACAACATGAGGGTGTGTGTATGATGACAGCATTTGACTTTTATCAATGAGTGAACTCTTAAAATCTGTCAAATTTACACCAACTTTAAATGATCCTGTAATTAGTTCTTATAAATCCATTTATGAATGCAAAAGTGTGAAGCTGTATTTTCTAGAATTGTCTGTTAAGTATTAAGATTTATATACTGTAGAAAAATCACAAGAATTCTGTATTTGTAAATGTTTATTTAGTATAAATAAAACAATGAGTATCTGAATGTGCCGTGTGTTTAATAAAGAGTTCATATATAGACTCATTTATTCATTTAAAATCATTATTTTTATTATTGAATCTGATAGTAAATAAGTTCAATCACATCACAGTGAGACACAAAGTACTGTCATTGTATTGAATTCAATCAGTTTCATTGATGAAATGATTTCTAGAAAGAGTTTGGAGTTGTGTTGATGTGAGATACAGTGAGTATATTTCACTCATCCAGTTGTGTGTGTGTGTGTGTCTCTGATGATCCATTTCACACACACACACTGAGGAATCAGGATAAACTGTAAATCCAGCATAGAGGGGTCGAGTGAATGTGGTGATGAATGTGTGTAAGTGTGTGAGTGTGTGTGTGTCAGAGACGCTGTAGAAGGACAGAGTGCCGGCCGGACAGTCCACATACACTCCTACTCTCTTACAGTCGTGTGAAGGGGGACGAATGTCAGTTCTGTTATTATTGTGACAGACAGTGAATGTGTTATTAAAGCAGTACAGACTCCAGGAGTTTACATTGAGTCCAAACCCACAGTCACGACTCTTTCCTTTCCTGCTGATTTCTTTATATGACACTGATATTTCAGCACCATCTCCACTCCATTGAGTCTCCCAGTAACAGCGTCCAGTCAGACTCTCTCTACACAGAACCTGACGATACACATCAAATCTCTCTGGATGATCAGGATATGACTGACGCTCTCTCACACGTGTCACCTTCCTGTTCCCCACAGACAGAATGAGTTCAGTGTTTACTGTGTTTGAATCCAGTGTGAGATCACAGACCCCTGAACACAAGAAGAGAAAAACACTTAAAA
>NC_068285.1:1719965-1752465 GCF_025860055.1 Xyrauchen texanus
AGGTGTACATATAGAGCTGCTAGATGTTCCTGAATGCTCAGATGAACAAAGCAGAAAACTTTCCCCTGATACAACCCAAACTCCTCTCTGAAGATCTGAGTCCACAATCCCGAGTACACTGATGCTTCTGTCACATCAATGTCACACTCTCTCAAGTCTTCCTCATAGAAGATCAGATTTCCTTGCACAAGCTGTTTAAAAGCCAGTTTCCCCAGTTTGAGGATCATGTCACTGTTTTTACTTTTCTTCTCATAGTCCTTCTCACATTTGATGTTTGTCTGAATGATCAGGAAATGTGTGTACATTTGAGTGAGAGTCTTGGGGATCTCTTCTCTCTCTGTTTCACTCAACATTGTCTCTAGAACAGTGGCTGATATCCAGCAGAACACTGGGATGTGACACATGATGAAGAGGTTCCTTGATGACTTCAGGTGAGTGATGATTCTGTTGGCCAGACTCTGATCTCTGATTCTCTTCCTGAAGTATTCCTCCTTCTGTGGGTCATTGAATCCTCGTACCTCTGTCACCCGATCAACACACTCAGAGGGGATGAGATCAGCTGCTGCTGGTCTGGAGGTGATCCAGATGAGAGAAGAGGGAAGCAGATTCCCCTTGATGAGGTTTGTCAGCAGCACATCCACTGAGGCTGATTCAGTGACATCACACAGTCTCACATTGCTCTGAAAATCCAGAGACAGACGACACTCATCCAGACCATCAAAGATGAAGAAAACTTTATATTCATCTCTGGATATTTCCATTTCTTTTGTTTCACTGAAGAAAACCTGAAGAAGATCTGAAAGACTGAGTTCTTTGTCCTTCATCAAATTGAGTTCTCTGAAAGGAAGTGGAAATATGACGTGGATGTCCTGATTTGCTTTTCCTTCAGTCCAGTCCACAATGAACTTCTGCACAGAGACTGTTTTTCCAATGCCAGCAACTCCTTTAGTCAGCACAGTTCTGATGGCTTTGTCTTGTCCAGGTAAAGGTTTGAAGATGTCATTGCATTTGATTGGTGTTTCCTGTGTCTCTGCTCTCCTGGATGCTGGATTATTGATCTCTCCTCTTTCACTCTCTGTGATGTAGAGCTCTGTGTAGATCTCATTCAGGAGTGTTGGGTTTTCCTGCTTTGCTGTTCCCTCACACAAACACTGAAACTTCTTCAGCAGATTGGATTTGAATGTGTTTTGGACTTCAACATGTTACGAGTGCCTGTAAGATTGAAATAATTTTTTGTTATCCTTTTCAGTCTTTTGTCAAATATGTCCTTTAAAATAAGTATATATTTCATCATGTCATTTTCATTCATTTTAAGTGTTACTCAAATCTAAAATTGTCTAAAAATTTGTCACTGAAAAAAATTATATTTTAGTTGACGATAATGTGCAAAATGCCAAAAAAACATGTTGAACTGTAATAGACCCAACTTTAAACAAATATTCTTAAACATGTATCAAACATATAAAAGTCAGACTACATACACAATACTGAACAACTGTCCTTGTTGTAAAAACCTAAGCTCTTGAAATAATATACTAGAGTATAAGCGACACTTTAGAAGTTAATCTGCTGTTTTCTGAATTCTTCATACTTTAGAAACTGATATAAATTGTTTGTGTTTAGCCAGTGTAGGATATTGCATTGAGTGTATATTGTGTTTCTTACAGAAACAGCGCATTCACAACGCGTGTTACACGTATTATGACCAGGTGCATAACTTAGATCAAGTTCACCTGTTCATTCGGTTTATTGTCTGTGCAGATGTAATAATAATATTAAATACATATTGTGGATATAGTGATTCATTTCATATGTAAATATGATGTGTTTAAGTGAAGTAATTCATCCGTTTTAATGCTGTACATTTTGCCAGAATTCAGTGCTTTCAACCTGCACAGATCAAGTGGGCAAATTCAGGATATGAAATTATCTTTTTTGCCCACCAGCTACAGTGGAGGGTGAATGCCCAATTTTACCAGCCACTTTTCAAAAATACTGAATGTAAAACTTGTTTGCAACGAAAATCTGTTGAACAACTCATTGAGATGGAGGAATGTCATTCGTTCAGTTTGGCATGTGAGCCAATCACGTTCAACATGGAGAGACAGGGGTGAAATGCATTAAGACAAGTTTATAAGTATACACAAAACAGTTTTATGAATATTTAAAAATGATTGAAGACCATTGTGGTGAACATCAGTTAAGATGGCACTCCAGGAACCAGTTTCTGGCAGTGCCCCTCTCTAACTGCCGGTGTGGAAGAAGATGTGCCACAATGTGATTGGATCTTTGGTGAATGAACATAAACAAATGTTCAGAAATATCAGATAAGATGTTCAGACAACAACCAGACACCTCTTATAGGGCAGGAAGGGGGACCTTCTGCACCCAGAAAACTCATTCCTATGGTTTAAGCAAGAACTGCCATAAATTCCTTCAAGACCTCCCGGATGCAGCAGCAGGGGAGGGACACAATTAAAGAAGTTTGGTAAAGAAATAATGCATGGGTAAAATTAAAGACACTGTTTTAACACTATAATTTATGCTATGCAAATGAGTTCCACACTAGGGTGGGCAACACTGTGGCTACTTCAGACACCAGTGGCCAATCACACTCCAGGATCAGAAAGGAACCAGATTTCAATCTCCTCATCAGAAAGGGAAAAGTATGTCCCCTGGTAGACACAAGCTTGTCCTGCATTTCCAACTCGATGGGGAAGGAGACATTAGCAGACAAACCACATCCTGAGTTTCTGACCTGATGAGGAAAGAGGCTACAAGATAGTTGAGGTTAAACTTTTCGAGCAAATCCTTTTATATTGCTTTATTGCTATATTGCTGCACTCTAGCTGAAAAAGGGCCCCAGCATTGAGGGACCTTATCTGACCCTTACAGCCCCTCCAGCAGCCCAGCGAAGGACCTCTGCATCGGAAGACATTGCCTGTCCCGCACGGCTCCTCAGTGTTAATCTTAGGCCGTTCGCCCGATCGGAACTAAAAAAGTGCAGGAAGATTCAGTCCCAATATGAAAATATTTACTTAAATATTTAGCCCCTCCTAGCTCCTATCCCAGTTGTGTTCTTCTTGGCTTGTGTGGAGGTGAGTGGTGATAAACAAAAGGCTAAGCTACCAGTGCCTCAACTTTACAGCTACTTAGCCAAAAGACAAATATAGTAAACTTGTGTCTTGCTAACATGCATGACTCATAAACTACTACCTAACGTAATAGGTTAGCTAATGTTTAGCTAAGGCAATATAGCATCGCCATACAGGCTAATGTATCTTATCGGAGACACTACAGGTGAATACAGTAAAATTTGTGTCTAATAACGTCATCACAATTGCCATATTGATATGCAAATTAGGCATTAACTAATTCAAATGTTCTAATTTGCATACATTTGACAAGGCAATGCAAGTGAATAGGATAAACAAAATAACTAAAGAATATCACCACAGAACTTCCTCAATTAATGATTTACATCAAGAGTCTTTTCCCCTGAAATCTCATGTTTAAATATGCAGATTAGCTTGATTTGGTTTATTTAGAAGAAATCTACAGATGCAAACAGACGGAGTATAGTAGGCTTAAAACAAACACCATCTAAATGTGTATTTTTGTATTTTGTCAATAATTTTTTGCAGTGTTTTATCGTTATTTTTGCAATGTTTTTTTTCCTGTAAAATTAACGAAATAGCAGCAACAGTATTCCAATAACACCAAAATAATTAAAACGATTTATTGCCTTGTGCAAAATAAACACATTATTTGTGAAACTATGTCCTCTCCTTGGTGCAGTCATTTATTCTAAATATATAATTGAAACTAGTAGCATAGAAAACATGCACATTGTGGCATAGTTTCCTTTGCTGTTGCTCTTGTGATAAACCTAGTGAATACTAAAGAAGACCAAGGTCTCTGTGTGAATTGATTATTCTGTAGAAATCTGTTGAGTATGAAACAATTGCGTGAGTGAATTAAAATAAGTTGGTAAGAAGTCAGAAATGTGTTAATATATTTAACGTTTTGTTTAAATAAATAATTATGAGAAGTTTTTTCCACGTCTCTGTCCATAGTAAACACATTAATTTAATTTAAACACATTAAAACACGTGTAATCACAGTCCACAACTGAATAAAGTTTGGCCAAAAAAAGAAAAAGAAAAAGAAATTGTGCATTATATTGTGAATATATCATAATACTAATTGACCTATCCAGACAAACATGTTGTACCTCAGACTAGTTGATGTGTGTTCACCCTTAAAATGAAATGGTATATCCATAGACCGGTCACTCTTCATGGACACACAGCTGGACTCCGGTGAGTCTGATCTCTTCATATGGAGTTGACTTAAACAGAATAAAAAAGGAGTTCATATTAGTTCATTTAAACCTCATGCAGACAATTAAATTATTTTTCTAACAACAGTTGTGCATATGACAACACGATGTGACAAAACTGGATGTCTGAGTGGTGTTTGAAGAATAGCATCAGATTTATAGAGTATTGGACGGGTTTTTGGGGTAGACCCGTCCCTCTAAAAAGAGATGGACATCATCCCACTAAGGAATGTGCCGCTCCCCTCTCTAGTGATTTGGCTCATAGTCTTAATAGTGTTAGCGTGGGTTGCACCAATATGAATCATTCATAAACTTAGATTAAATGAAGGTTAATCTGATAATTCTGTTAAAACTTGTTTAAAATACATTAGGGTTACACTTTAAATTTACATTTACATTTATGCATTTGGCAGACGCTTTTATCCAAAGAGACTTACAGTGCACTTATTACAGGGACAATCCCCCCGGAGCAACCTGGAGTTAAGTGCCTTGCTCAAGGACACAATGGTGGTGGCTGTGGAGCTCGAACCAGCAACCTTCTGATTAACAGTTATGTGCTTTAGACCACTACGCCACCACCACTCTAAATATATAATATATACTATAATACATAAACACTAAATACATTTAATGTTGATTTAAATGTCATAGTAATCTAGATTCATTTGAATGCTTTTGCTCCATTACTGTAAACTCTGATTTTAATCATTTAAGGGTTTTAAAATAAAACAAACTGACCACAATTAAAGATGAATGACTGAGTAAGCAAACAGTGGATGTGCCATCATCCCTCTGATAGACATTTATTCTATTATTACAAGCGACAGGTGATCATTATTGCTCAACCTCCACTCTAATACTCGCTTCAGTCAGCAGCGTAAACTCTTTATTTCTGGCCATATAACAGTGGAACTGAAGGGAGGGGAGGTGGTTGAGCAGAGATTTGCACATCTTGATTCTTTTTGAAAACGCTGCTGCAACATTTTCTCAACCGGGTTGATCGGCCCTGTGCATTAATGATCTACAGCTAGATTCAGAATCCATCATGGCATCATTATTCACAGGTGAAGTTTTTAATCACAGGTTACAATTTTTTATCTGGATTCTATTAAACCATGATTTAAATTAAGTGGCGCAACACAACTCGAATAAAAATAAAACATGGATCGACAAACCATGGATTAGCTTCAAACTCTGCTTAATTTAAAGGAAAAGTTCACCCATAAATGGATATTCTCTCATCATTTATGGTGTGTTCACATTTGGCAGGTTTGGTTCGATTAAGGGAGTGTTCACGCTTATTCAAATGAATTGCACTAAGGGTGTGTTCACACTTGTAGTTTGTTTCTCTTGGTCCAGACCAAAAAAGAAAATGGCACATTTAGTCCTGGTTCACTTAGCGTCCACACTGGCATTTTTAACACTGTACCTAACGATACAAAACCAAAGGCATCAGGAAAAAGTCACAACCTGATTGGACAGCTTTTATGATGTGTATTTTTTTAGATGGAACTTGCCGAACATCCAAAACAATGCTGGGCTTGATGTGCTCGTTATATTTATAAATGTATATATGGTGGTATTTTCACCAGCTGAGAGCAAAAGAAGAGTTAATAAAATGTCTAAAGGAGTCAAAACAGCACCAGGAATTCCTCTGTTGCACACACAAACAAAGATATGCTTCAAGGACGGCTGATGGAGTTTCTGACGCCTGTCCCGAACTGTAATAGGCAACATAGATCCTATGAAGAAAAGAACCAGGTATGCTTGAGGTCAGTATCAGGCAAATTATTTGCTGTTTTTGATCTGTTTAGACATCTTTGGTCCATGTTGTGTTCATATATCAAGCGAACCGCACCAGAGTTGGTTTGGAAACTCTGCATATAGTTCAGCAGTTCATCTCTCTTCCATAATACACAGCAACCACCAAAACACATCATACATGTCTCAAAATCAACTTCCTCTAACATAACACAACAAACATTCACAGACATGAAAAACATCTGATCATTCAGAACACATTGAGCTTCAAAACACGAAATAACGTTACATTACAAGATCATTGGAAGTTTTTAAGTATCTTGTATTTTTTATTGTGACCAGAATTCCTTTACAAAACATAAACAGCCTCTTTATTGTGGTGTATGTAATGTAGTATGATACAGTACAAGAGTATTTTTTACTTTCAAATATGCCTGTACTTTTGTCTACATATTCTGCATTTGTTATTCTCCATCATACAAAAAAAGAAAAAAGAAGCTTCAGTAACTCAGTATTTCTTCAGTTTTTAAGTGTTACTGAAATACTGTCAAACAAAAGTGAAAAAGTGTCAACACATATCCCTACAACATATTCTTCATCAGACACAGATTACTGTAGCACAGGTGGAAACATACTGTAACATATAGTCAACATGTCCTTTTTTAGTAACATTGTGATCTCCAGCAGACTGTATGTCCTGTGATAAACCTGAGGAACAATCTCTTGTCATGTCTGATCATCTCTGTCATGTTCACATGATATTACTGTACAGTATAAAGATGAGCTCTTGTGAAGAGATGCCAATGAAACTGTTACAGTAAAGCAATCAGCTGTAGAAGGACTCATTATTTTTATTATAATTGCATATTTCCTTTTTGATTTAGATTTTTTACACTGGATTCTTTCTAATGATCCCTCAGACTGTGATGTACACGTTCATACTGTCAGTCAACATGAGAGTCCTCACCTCACATCAGCACAAGGGGCTCCTGAACTGAATTTAAGTGGAGGATCCATTGACCGGTCACTCTTCATGGACACACAGCTGGATTCAGGAGATTCTCCATGAATGACACTAAAACACAACAGCAATTAAACACTGTTTTAAAAACTACAAACTCTCACAAACACTCTTTTCCTCTCATCAGTTTCTCAGTTTTACTCTTCCCAATATTTCTCTCTTCTTCAAGGGGGTAACATGTTCTTTTCCAGTGTTTTCAGTGTCATGTTATCATTGAAATCAAGATTTATTATTTTAGTAGCAGTGGTCACTTAGAGAAAATGACTACATCTCATTTTACATTGAATTCTTTCCATCTTGAGAATATTTTTGGTTTAGGACAGTGAAAAGCAGCACACTGGAGATTGTAGTTTTCCTGAAGTTTCTCTGTAAAGTTGTGTGCAAACAGTCCGAACATGAGACTTCTGAAATACATGCTAACCAGCTGAACATTGCTGATTCTCACACACCTTGTGTGTTTTATGGAAGATGTCGTGTTGTTGTTATGTTACACACAGGAACTGTTTGGTCATGTTTAATGCACAGTCCTAGTTCAACATTCAGCAATTTCACTTCTGCTTATTTGATGAAGATATATTTGAGCACATGACATTACACAGCAGATCTGATCTGAATGTCACTAAAGCTGGAAAGACTTTTGTTCTGTTCTCTGTAGTTTATTTCTGTGTCACTAGGTGGTGCATCTGGTTTTACTCAGTTGATGCTGATATCTGCTGATGACAGCTGTCTTAAATCTGTCAATCATCTTTTCAATCATTTATAGAAGTTTGTCTGTAAGTATCAAAGTGTTTATGAGATGTTTATCTTCATCTTATCTTCATCTTATGTTTGATATTGATGACGTTATTTAAGGTTAAGTTTGATGTTTAAAAAGTTGTTTATTTTTTTCCTTCACCTGTACTTGTCTTTATGATTGTATTCATAGTTTGATCTTATTGATCATTTATATAGGAAAAACTCCACAGTTTTACCACCATTTGTGGACTTTTCAGATGGTTTGTGTCTAAAAATGTTCAGATAAACACATTTGAGTTTCACCTTCTACATACGACTGATTGTACAGGTTTCTCCAGTTCTGTCTGTGACTGAATCAAACCGGTCTCACTGTCATCTGACTGTAGATCTCACTTTACCCTAAAGCTGTTTTCACATGTTTATACTTGAGATAATCCAGTCTGTTCTCATTTCTCCTCAGTGTTTTTATACTGTAGTGTTGTGCAGCATATCAGAAATATCTATCAGTGTATTTTATTAAAGCATTGAAATCCTCTGACCTCTTGACCTTCCCTGTGTCTGTCTGTCCACTGAGATCCTTTGTGGAGTCCATGACATCATCTGAACAGTCCACTGAACACCTGTCAACAAACGGGACATCATCTATATTTGTGACGTGTTTATTTGTTCAATACTGACACATATTTGTTTTTATTTGTCCTCTAGAATATTCCATCAGAAATGAATCAATGAGGTTCAATTGCAGACTGTCAGCTTTTATGACATGTTAAACACCAGCATAAAGAGAAAACATCAGAAGACTCAACAGAAGAAAACAAAGCAACGTTTCAAGTCAATAGAAGAAATAACATTTCAGTGCCAAAGAAACTGAACACATACTGACAATTCAGATAAAAGAGCAAAAGTCTCAGTATCTGTTTGTTCTGCTGTGATTAGATATCGGTAACTCACATTGCGACGGATTTTGCAGACAAATGCTCATAATATCGTGTGAAAATAATGAAAACAAGCTTGAAGAATATTATTAGTTTCCATGTTTTACAGTAATATTATTTTAGAAAGTCGTTTAAGAGTTATCGCCGATAATCGCTGAATGTTTCTTTATTTCTTTATTTAAACTGCATATTAACATAAAAACATCAAGAGAAAATCCCACACAATCAACATTGTATAATTTCCATCTCAGGTACAAATAATACAGTTATTCAAATAATAAGATACAGAAAAATTAACAAATACAAATAATAATCCCAGAGTATTAAAAAACAAAACAAATAAACAAAGGGATAAGATGCCATTTATTTATCCATTTTGAATTTGCAAACAATTTTACAAGCCCTGGAAGATTTATTTTTATTTTTACACTTATACAAAAGATTACAGTATTGTTTAAAATCATTTATAAAATGAAAAATCTAGCTGGGGGATATGTAACATAATTTTTATGACATTTCTAATGCAATTATTTTAAACTTTGTCTATTAAGGTGTTTACATTTATTTATGAAATAATCAAGGGGTTTTCGCTGCAGTTATTCTTGAGAAGATACAAAATATATTTTTGTGTTTAGCGTCCATCACAATTGTCTAAAAGTCTAATTGGGATTTTAAACTTGTTCAGCAAATCTGTGTATGATGACAAACCTCCATCACTGTTCATTAACTGACTAATACAATGTTATTATCAAACCATATATTAATAAACAGAGATTTGTGTTTTATAAAATATCCTTATTTTTCCAAATATAGTATCTTCTAGGGGAAAATTATGCTTATAACCCAACGTCCATGTCATGAGAGTTTGTTGATGAAATCTTGCAAGTATCAATAAAATAATTCAATTTTAACAAGAATTCAAGCCTGACTTAAACTGGAAGTTTAAGGTGTTCCACATATTATCTTTCTTTTTAAGTATTGTGTAATCAATTAATTTTGAATACATTATTTAATGTATCATACATTACTACAATTATAATTCTCCACGTGCCTCTTTGTCTGCTGCGGTCAGATCTTCTTTAAAGCGGAAAATCATTTTCCTTTGAGGACTTCATGTCCCTTGCAGAGCTGGAAATGAACCTGATGGTCACTGGTCTCGGGGTATTGCTCTATAAATCCTGCTTCATCTATGGCATCAGTTACAGAACTGTGCTCTGGGAGAACTTCTCTGCATGTCTCTCATGATCGCTTTGATGTTTTCTTCTGGCGATGAAGAGGAAGTGATGTTTCTCATGAACTCCGTACAGACGCAAGATCCATCGTCTGTTGTACCATCTGCATCATTGATGTTTTGCTCCATTTACAAACTCTTTTTCTGAAATTCAGTGCATTGGATTTTGAGGCACGCATTTTCATTTTTCAAGTCGGTTACATCATGATGGCAGCTGTGAAGTGACTGTTTGATCCCTTCAATTTGTAGAACTGCCATGTCAGTTTGATTCGCTCTTTCATCGATTTTCACAGTCATACGAAAAATGTTTTCTTGCATTTCACTTAAAGACTCACATCCATCATCGTTCGTGGCTTTTTCTGTGGATGTTTTGTTGGGGTGTTTGGGTCAGAGTTACACATTTCTCCATCTTTAGCTTCACAAGTATAAGAGTGACTTCAAGTCTTTTTTCTTCTGCAGCAGACTCGACGTGTCTACAGATTTCTGCATTATGATGTCTTACTGAAGTTAACTTCCGCAAATAAGAAAGTACCTCTCTGATGAATTTTAGCAGCTACTAATAATAAATTACAATTAAAAATAACTATTATTATCACTCTTGATCAATTGACTTGTGCAACTATATAATACAAATCTTAGTTGAATTGAGTAGACCCTATTTCTTTTCTCAGCTGTAAAATATAGGACTGTTCACTCCGCCATCTTGAGACCCTCCCCATCACTGAATGTGACTGAAACATCAAAAACAAAACTAACTTAACCTCACTGTTTAACAGCAGTTCAGTACTCACCTGTCAAGAACTGTTGATGTTCCTCTTTACTGACTAGAATATCACCTACAAAATACTTCACAATGAATTTATTGATTGTTTCAGACGATTCAGTGGAACAAAAACTGTCAAACCTTTTCACTGTTTCTCTCGTCGTGTAATTTCCTGCGTCACAAAATGCAGGCACGTGCACACATAGACATCAAAAGGGGCTTGAGCACCTGCCCTTTTTATTCCTGGAGAGAAAGTGCCCTTTTTTCTGGGGTGCTTTTTTTTTATTTATTTTTTTTTTTAAATAATATATATTCCTGTTTGCGCAGAATGCGCACAGCTTCCCTGCAAGCAAATATATTTATTGAATAGCATATAAATATCGGGTCAGGAGTTCTGAAGCGCTCCCTCTTATGTAGCCTACATATTATATATTTGATTAAAACATTCAGGCAATTCAGTATTCTGATGCTTGTGTGAAGGCAGCTAAAAAGTTATTTTGCTTGTGAAACAAAAAGTATTTAAACAATTAATTTTAATCATGCCTGCAGGCAGCATAATGCCAAAAAAAGAAAGGATACAGAAAAGGAAGGAGAAGGAGCGCCAGGAAACAGCCAAGAGTAGCAAATCACTAAATGCGTGGATAAAACCAGGTATCAGAAGCAAAACCCAAGAGAGAACAGTTAACTGTTGAAAGTGTTACACCTGAGAGAGCAGTTGAAATATCTAAAACGACAACTGAAAGACAAAAGGAGGTTATAGAGGCAACGACTGACACAGATTACAAAGATGATCAGGAAATCACTGTTCGTGGTGAAGAGGAAGAGACTATAGAGGGGGAAACGGTGGATAATGTTGAGTTTGAGGAAGATAAAATTAATTAACTTTTAAAAATAATTTTTTTTAAAAAGGAAGTCAGAGTTGTGTTAATATATATACTTTTTTGTTTAAAAAAGTAAAAAAAAAATACGTAATTATGAGAAGTGCCCTTTTTTTCACTTGCCCCTGCCCCTCAAAATGTCTGTGCACGTCCCTGACAAAATACACAGAAAAACGCCAAACGCCCACCTATCTTTCTAAGGATGTTGCGTATGCCCACCTGAAATAAGTAATGATAAGTATGGCCACCAGAACAATGAGTAGCCTTTTGACCCGAAATTTTTTCAATCTACTATTTATAAAAAAAATGTATTTAAGTGCACAAAGTTTATCTCTAATTGCACAGGAGCGGCGGTAGGTGGGAGTGCAACTGATGGCACAGGTAACACAGAGTAAGATGATCCACCAATCAGAACATATTTGGATATTTTAACCAATCATATTTCCTGTTTCAGTAAGGGGCAGAACATTTACAGCATCTAATGCTGATGCACAAGCTTCACTGGAGTAACCATAATTTGTGCTGTAAATGTATTTGTCTGCTAAACATAAATAAAAAATATATATTTAACTTGTGCAATTAATACAGCATGTTATTGCACCTGTGCTGGTGTTTGATGCTCTTTGCAGATGCTGGACAATTGTGTCCTGTAATTAAACTTTATCAAATGTGTCTTTTACTGCTGTCAGTGGTGCCTTTTTCTGACAAGCAGCACTCAAAGATCATCTTTTTACAATACTGTATTTAAAGTGAGGAATATAAACAGCTGCTGCCGTTTGTCCAGAATCTGTATATATTTGAATACTATTGTAATATTCATGTACCAAATGCTGTTTCACAACTATATACTTTGAAATATTTCTTCCCTTTTCATCTTATCTAACAACTGAAGATCAACGGCTGGCATTGGGAAAAGTCAGGGAGGTATTATTGGCACTGCCACTGTGGAACTGATATTAATGTTGTCTATTCTTATGTTCTGAGCTTCTTTTTGTGCATTTTAGCTGATTGCTTTTCAGCACGTCCCTTTAATGTACTCCAGTATGTCATTTTTCATTTTAGCCTCTGAACTTCTATAGTTAGCTGCTATTGAATGGTTCTTCCCTGGTTTAGCTATAGGAACAATTACTCCATGTTTCCAAGAAGTTGAGAGCTTTCATAATTTCCACACCTTATTAAAAAGATGTAATATATTATTCAATGATATATCTGATAGATGCTTTATCATTTCATGCATATATCGTCTTGAGATGTATGTCTTATACCTGACAATGCCTGCTTAAGTTCATATAATGTCAAATCTACATCCAAAATACATCCAGAAGACCCTCTTTGGACCATGATATCAGTATTTTATCTCATAGTTTGTTCTCTTTGTATTTTCATATCCTGTGATATATTAATATTTCTATGTATTTGAACAAATGCTTTTGTCAATGCTTCTGCTTTTCCACTATCAGAAATGAGATATTTATCCCCATCTATTATTACCGGTACTGTTCTGTGCATTTCAATCCCTAACATTTTTCTAATCATGCCCCATAAATCACTAATATTTAAACTTTCACCAATTTCATCACAAAATGGTCTCCAGTAAATTCTTTTAGCAGCCAGAAATACTTTTCTAACAACTGCCTGAGATCTCTTATATAGTATTAAGTCTTGAAGGAATCGGTTTTCTTTCTCTTCTTCAGTGCTTTATTTCTGATTGACACCTCACTGCATTTTCTCTCTGAGTTTAATGACGGTCACAAAACAATGTGTTTAGATTCATCCTCCATCTGCTGTACATCTGCTGTACACATCTTTTCCAAAAGCACTTAACCGGTCAATAATAATAAAAAAAAAAAAAAAAAAAAAAAAATATATATTTACATTTCTTGTTGCACTTAAATCTGTTTTGTATACTATTATGATGATAGTAAAACTTTGTAATATGGCACTTTTTGTACCACTGTCTCCCTAAGATGATTCGCTGATGTTCTTCCTCTTTTGTAAGTCGCTTTGGATAAAAGCGTCTGCCAAATGAATAAATGTAAATGTAAATGTAAATGTACTGAAGTGTGCAACATCAGGCCTTTATGAACTTCAGTTTACTCAATAAATAAATAAATCCAGTATCTTTAAGAAACGTAAAGAGAGATTTACAACATTCCCTAATTTTCTCACATATCCCTAAAATCTCTTGTAAATTTCATCCTCGTTCCAGCTCAGACATCTTATCACATAAAATGTTCCTCTCTGAATTATATTTATTACACCTCATTATGACATGCTCAACATGTTCAGGAACATCACAAACATCACATTTATCTGATATACACAGTAGTTCATATAATGCACCTTGTGTCAAAAAGTGATTGATGGCCTAATTGCTGACCTTTGACCTTTCCCCTTCCGTTCACCCGCCCCCCCCGCCCCGCCCGCCCTCTTTCCCTCCCACCCACTTTCCCCCATTCCGGTGTGTGTGTTGTGGTGTGACGTGTTTGGTCATCTGTGTATTTAAAAAGAAGTTTAAGTTTGAAAATGAGATATCGAGATATGGTTGATGATGAAATAATTCATTGTTTAATCATTGAGTTGTTTTTCAGAAACATGTTAATGTGTGTGTGTGGGGTTCATTTGGATTTATTATTGTAAGACATAAAAAGCAGTATTATGTTTAAAATGTGTTTAAATGACATCTTTAATGAGTGTGTAATGCTTGGTGTCAAACATGGTACAAGTTTTTTTTATTAACAAAAGGGTGAAAATGTGAGACAAAAAACATTCAGATGGTCGCTTTAAAATAAGGATTTAACTTTTTAACAAAAGGGTGAAAATGTGTTTTCTAAAACAGTGGATATAAGACAAAAACATTTTTTTTAAAAACTTTTTAACAGAGGAGAAAATGTGTGCTTTTAAACAACTCCTTGTTGTTGAAAAGGAATCCTGTTTTCACCCAGGCGGCCAGGGTTCGTCTCCCGGTATGTGAGAGAGGTGTGATGGTAATCCACTGAGCTCTGATCTACGCGGAGCTGTTGTGAAAACAAATGCAATTCAGTGTTAAAACATTGTTCTCGGCACAATGATGTGGTTTTCAACATCTATAATCTTTGATATTGGGTTAACAAATACACGTATTATTAACAAAAGGGTGAAAATGTGTTTTTTCTAAACAGTGGATATTGACTGATCAAAATCAAAGGGTGCTAGTCATTTTTAAAGATAAGGAATAAATGGCGTTACGAAAGATTACGTTTAACATTAGTTTATTTATTTTAAGCCATAGTAAAAAACTCATTACATTACATGGGGTCTTCAGATTTGAAAACACAACCCATTTAAAACAGACTGTCTAGTGTATTTTGTGTGCAAATGTCACCGATGAGACACGTTTGTGTGCGAGACGGCCGCGGGTGTTTAACAAGTGCATTACTCTTTTAAAATGATATTTTTTCCAAGCGAATGTTTGGCATTAGTTTAGCAAACACTTTTATTTTACTAAAACACAATACTATTTTTTTGTTTAGCTATTGCTCTAACAACAATATCTTACATTTTTACCTTTAACAATGTTTCCTAAACCGTGGATATTGACTGATCAAACTCATTCAGATTTTCACTTTTAAAGATAAGGAATAAATCGTTAGCAAATGCATACGGGTTATTTTATCAGTGACATTTTTTATAGATCAAAGGTTCAGATTGTCAAAACACATCAAATACATTTTTAAAAATATTGAAAATAGTTTATCATCCTTAAGCTTTGATATTAGATTAACAAACACAATAATAAATTTTATCTGTAACACTAACAAAAGGTCTTACATTTTAAAAACAAAATAGTTCGCTTTATAAAATACAGATTTAACACAAAAATCTTACATTAGTTCTGCGCTGTCCTTTCATGAGCGAGGGGGTGTGATAATGGTTTAAGATCAGTGGCAAATGCAAGACAGTCCTAAAACCTGATTACCTAAACATGTGTGTGTGTGTGTGTGGGGGGGGGTGTGTGTGTGTGTGTGTGTGTGTGTATGTGTGCCCTATGAGGGTTGATGGATGGTTATCTACCTAAACTTTGTGTCAGAATTGTGTTTGTGTGTGTGTGTGTGTGTGTGTGTGTGTGTGTGTGTGTGTGTGTGTGTGGCATATAGAGGGATGATGGATTAGATAACTACCTAAACTCTGTGTCAGAATTGTGTTTCAGTGCGGAGGGGGTAACTTTTTACCATTTGTGCGGTATGTGTGCGGAAATGCGCTTTAACTGACAAAACATGTGCTTTGTCACTACAAATGAGTACCGTCAGTATTTTGGTAAACAGGTTTATTTTATATAGAATTCTGACGAAATATCTTTAATACAAAAGATTGTTACATTTTTTTTTTAACCATGAGATTCTAAAACAGTGGATATTGAATGATATTAGTTTATTTTACTCAAACAGACTGGCAGAGCAAACTCATTTAGACGGACACTTTATTAACAAGGGTTAGGCTATTTATTTTTACCAGAGACTAAAACTTATTTTAAACCAAATGTTCAGATCTTATTAATCTGATGTTTAATAAAGTAAACTGTCTTTGTGAAATAGTCTGAGTGGTTGTGTGATTTATCTTCTGGCATTGACAAGTAGGCCTAATGAAATAACATAACTGTTACACTTGCTAAAGATTTGACAAATGCAATGTGTTTAACAACACGTCTTAAACATGAGAGACAAAAGCGGGTTATAAAAGCAATGGAGACATGAGACCATTGAATTGAATCTGAAGCGTTATAGAGAGAGAATGCCAAACGAAGTGCAAGTTCTCGATATGTGACTGATGAAAATGATAGAATTAAACTTAAAAAAGTACAATGCTCAGAACTATGCAACCAACAAGCAACATCGCATCAACATAAAAGAACAGAGCGACAGAAGTATGCCAATATCAAACAGCTACAAATGATATAACTATTTCTTCTTTTCGTTGTAAAAAGCAGGCTGAACGGTGTGTTGTTTACACTTTCAAACCATATGTTTGTTTACTTCTGTAAGGGGTTAAACCGTTTCATTAGGTAATACGAGGTTTATACACGTGTATTATTCGGTAGTCAATCTAAAAATATTTTATTTTAAGCCATAGTAAAAAACTCATTACATTACATGTGGTCTTCAGATTTGAAAACACAACCCCATTTAAAACAGACTGTCTAGTGTATTTTGTGTGCAAATGTCACCGATGAGACACGTTTGTGTGCGAGACGGCAGCGGGTGTTTAACAAGTGCATTACTCTTTTAAAATGATATTTTTTTCCAAGCGAATGTTTGGCATTAGTTTAGCAAACACTTTTATTTCACTAAAACACAATAGGCCTAATATATATACTTTTAGCTATAGCGCTAACAACAAATATCTTACATTTTTACCTTTAACAATGTTTCCAAATCAGTGGATATTGGTTGTGAAGCAAACTCATTCAGATTATCACTTTTAAAGATAAGGAATAAATGGTGTTACGAAAGATTACGTTTCACATTAGTTTAACAAACACGGCTATGTTACTAAATTGCAGTAACACATTTAAATGCTAATTTAGATGCATCTTTAGCACAAAGATTCTTAAATTTATTAAAGACATGAAAAGTGTCTTTCTAAAACGATTTGTAAAGGGCATGCTGCAAATTAAATCCACATTCACTAGGCAATACAGTATTTTAGCAAACAGGTTTATTTGACTAAAACGCAATAATGTTTTTAAATAATTCTGACGATATCTTTAATACAAAGGTTTGTTACATTTTTAATTTAAACATGAGATTCTAAAACAAAGACTACGGTTATGCAGCAAAACACACATTCAGTTTAAATATGAACAAATATTTTAACAAAAATAAAGTTTTGTGTTTTGATTTATATTACTAAAACACGATAAAGCATTTCACGTAATTTTAGATGTATCTTTAACACATGTTGTCTTGCATTTTTACTTAGAACTGTTTTTAAACATTAGGTTGGCTAACACAACTCTAGCAATGACGCTTTAAAGATGCTAAACAAAAACTTTACCATAAAATGTATTTAACATTTTTATTTCAACAATGATCATTTTAAATGAAATACCATACATTCATTGTAAAATGTAACAAAGATTCTTACATTTTTCCACTCAAAGCCTCATTTTCCACCCAAAGTCTTTCAATCGATACAGAGCTCTTACAGGAAGTCAGAGGTCTGGGGTGGGAGGTTTTTTCAGAATACGCACACACACCCCCTGATCAGACCTAATGGTGTCTTGTGTAATTCTGTTCAGCAAAACAATATGGTGCCATGAGTTTCCTGGTGTTTTATGGTTTGCTTTCATTGAAAAGCATGGTGACAACCAAAAGTGTGAAAGAAGGGGGATAAAAGGGTTTATTTTGTTAGAAATGTTTTTCTTTTTACCCATCAAGTGCTCCATGTAACGTTGTGAAACATGGTAGAGATGTGGTTAAAGAAGTATTGCTCTTTGTAATACAGGCAACAATTAAATATAATTACTTAAAAGAATAGAAAGTTTTTAGAAATCATTTGCTAAATCAATAGTTCAAATTCAGAGGTTTTTATAGTATGCTGTACACAGTTATCATAAAACTCATGTCAATTCAAGTGTGAACATTTCAAAGAAATGGGGTGTTGGCATACTGGACAACAATCAAATGACTTGTGATACACACACACACAAGATATTTTAACACTAATTCACACCCTGAAACTACATTCATGGTACTGTTACGTCACTAGGGTGTCAAACACAAATGCAAATGCTGAGTTTACTTTGACCCCATATTTTGGCATTAATTTACTCATTCCTGGATCAAACCCCACACTCAGAAACGTGTACATGTAAACAAAAATGTGTACTGTTGTGATGCCAACTGATCATCGCTTTACTGATTTTTATTTCAAGAAAACCACAAAGTCTACCAATAACTGATGAAGTAACGTGTTTACAGGGGTGCATTTACTCACAAAAGTTCCTCTATTGCCACAATTGGATTTTTGTTTGTTGTAGAGTTATCCTCATTTGTAAATAGTTGTTTGTTTAAATGTTGCGATATTTTCTAGTTTACAAAGATGTTTAAGTATTTTAAATATTACTTAAATCACAATACAGTTCTGGGTTTTAATGGCATGTGACATATGACTACAGAATGTTGCATATGAATAAAAAATAGTAAAACTATTTTACAACTTCATGGTTGAGGATTTTTCTATGATGAGTTTATCTCTTATTTTTGCTATTGTGTGGACATAGTATCACTTCTTTTACATTCGTCATCAGTGTTTACACTCAAATCTGGACACAGACCCTTCAATTCAGAATAAAATGACAGAGAGCTCAGTCAGATGTTTTATCACTTTGATTTACTTAATAACCACAGCTTGATGTTACTTGTTCTTTTAAGAAAGTTCACTTTCACAAAGATCTTCAGTCACTTAACGCGGTATCGATCTGCAGGACAATGACTGCAAAATGTAATTTACTTTTACACATCTAAAGCACAAATAGTGTGTCAGTACAGCGTTTGTTTGTGCATGTGTGTAGTTAGTAAAGTGTTTGTATGGTGTGATGTTCCGATACAGCCATTACACACAACTAGATACTTAACAAATACTTGTAAAACAACCCTTCTTATTGGTCTTCATGGAAAAACTATAGCGATTACAACAAACATGATATATTTAAACAGTCTAGCTGTCAAAACTGTTGATGTTTACTAAAATGCCATGAATTTCAAAATATTACTTTAGTATTTTAAAAACTGAATAAACTATTATAAAATAATGCAATAGAAGAACGATGTAAAATTAACAGTGTTAGGTCAAGAGTATTTTCTGAAAGTTAAAAAGATGTAATATATTATTCAATGATATATCTGATAGATGCTTTATCATTTCATGCATATATCGTCTTTTCCTGGAGATGTATGTCTTGTACCTGACAATACCTGCTTAAGTTCATATAATGTCAAATCTACATCCAAAATACATCCAGAAGACCCTCTTTGGACCATGATATCAGTATTTTATCTCATAGTTTGTTCTCTTTGTATTTTCATATCCTGTGATATATTAATATTTCTATGTATTTGAACAAATGCTTTTGTCAATGCTTCTTCTTTTCCACTATCAGAAATGAGATATTTATCCCCATCTATTATTACCGGTACTGTTCTGTGCATTTCAATCCCTAACATTTTTCTAATCATGCCCCATAAATCACTAATATTTAAACTTTCACCAATTTCATCACAAAATGGTCTCCAGTAAATTCTTTTAGCAGCCAGAAATACTTTTCTAACAACTGCCTGAGATCTCTTATATAGTATTAAGTCTTGAAGGAATCGGTTTTCTTCATCTTCTTCAGTGCTTTATTTCTGATTGACACCTCACTGCATTTTCTCTCTGAGTTTCATGATGGTCACAAAACAACGTGTTTAGATTCATCCTCCATCTGCTGTACTGAAGTGTGTAACATCAGGACTTTATGAACTTCAGTTTACTCAATAAATAAATAAATCCTGTATCTTTAAGAAAAGTAAAGAGAGATTTACAACATTCCCTCATTTTCTCACATAACCCTAAAATCTCTTGTAAATTTCATCCTCGTTCTAGCTCAGACATCTTATCACATAAAATGTTCCTCTCTGAATTATATTTATTACACCTCATTATGACACGCTCAACATGTTCAGGAACATTACAAACATCACATTTATCTGATATACACTTTGCCATTAAATAAAGGATTTGAATCCAGTATGTCCGAGTCTTAATCTTGAAAGAATCACTTCTTCTCTTCTGCATTTTCCTTTGAGAGTCTTCAGCTTAATTGATTTCTGTTTGCTATCTGTGTCCCACTTCTTCTGCTACTGATTCCCTCACTGCCGTTCTTCCATTTGGCCTCATCTTTTCCAAACTTTCATTATTTCATTGTCCTTTAATTTCAACACTCTCTTTGCATCCCATCTGCTATCTCATCACCCTCCACACCAACATCAGCAGCAACCCAACACAACTGTACATTAATTACAACTCTTTGTATTCTCAGCATTATCATAAATATCTCCATCAATAAATCATCTCTTATTGTTTCTTTTGAATTGAAACTATTAAGAGCTGCAATAGAGTCAGAACAAATGAAACTCTCTCAGGCCTTCTTCTATCCATTGAACACTAATATTATAGCTGCTATTTCTGCTGTAAATACAGATAATCTGTCATTCATTATTTTGCATATGACTACATCAAACTCAGGTATGCACACTCTGGATCTTTAGATCATCAGTAAATATTGGCATATAGTTATAATAATTCCTCTTTTCATAATCTTGAACCAAATATCCAGTGTTATCTGCATTCCTGTCAGTCCATTCTCTCTTCTGATCTACGAGTCCACATTGGAAATATCCATGGAGGAACATCACACAGTGTTTGTTCACACTCTAACCCAGTGGTTCACAACCTTTTTCCAGGAGACCCCTATTTTAACATTCACAATCCTTAAAGACCCGATCAGACACACATTTAATTTACTGACAGGAATTACATCATCAGTTATGAAGTTATAAATGCATCAACAGCAGAATGAAAACAATCAGCTGCAACATGCAACGATTCACAAGGACAGATTTTTCTTTGCAACAACAGACTCCACTTTTACTTTCTAAAACTGATGAAAAAATAACAGGAGCAAATTATAATCTGTTAATGTGAATATCAATTAATCAGAGAAATCACCTCATATTATCAAACTCATTTATCAATTGTATTATTAACCTAAAAAATATATCAAATAATTTAAGAACAATAACCAAATAAATGTTAATTGCATATTTATAAATGATATAAAATGATATGCATATTTATTCATGTCATTTCTTGTATTGCTGATTGAATGTTGTCTTTGTTTTTAAGTGTGGATATTTAATGTGAGTTCTGGTCCTGCATTTCTTGATCTAGAGATATCAGATGTGATTTTCCCAGAGCCGGCCCAAGGCATAAGCGAACTAAGCGGCTGCTTAGGGCCCCGGTGGCCACCAGGGGCCCCCAAGAGCACATCATTTTTTTTTTTTTTTTTTTTTTGTGATTATACTGTCAATGGACAATGGTAATTATACAAAAATGCAATATTAAATGCAATATTATGTTAACGGGCTGCAGGATGCAATCACATTCAGACAGCAAAACAGCAATGTCACAAAAAAGGACATATCCTCTGGTGCAGAGAAAAGGAAAAAGAAGAAAACAGGAAGAGAAAAAACAGCACGATAAAGGTATAAGTAGCTAGGCTAAGTTATGAGCTAACATTAGTTGCCTAATTAGTTAACATAGCCTATGTAGCATAGGGTGACCATATTTTGATTACCAAAAACCAGGACACTTGGCCCGGCAATGAGATACTCGAATTTTACTCAAAGATGCCTTGTTAATTTCAATACATTTAAAGTAGGCTATCCCTCTGTATGGATAGAAAATTGTTATTACAAAATACTATCCTACTATGGCTGAGTATCTCATTGCCGGGCCGAGTGTCCTGGTTTTTGGTAATCAAAATATGGTCACCCTAATGTAGCATATCTTCTTTTTTAGGAAAGTTTGATTAATCATCCGTAAATAGCATCTTAATATATTATTAGTACAACATATTAGTTAGCAAGTTTTAGATTAAAGTTTTTGTCTTCTGTGTAAAAATAACTTTCCTGGGTATATATTTTTGTATTAAAAATAAGCTTCTGTTCCATAAACTTTGTACTGATAACTGACAACTTAACATTATTTACATTAGTCTACCATTTTGGGGTCTTTGCTATTATATTCCAATATCATTATGCCTCAGTTAGCTAGTTATAGATTAAGAGTTGTTGTTTTAGGAGTACAGATGGCTTGCTGCTGTGTATAATAATTTGTGTTGAGAAAATAACATATTTTGTAAAATATTCTTTCAAATATTTACTCTTATGAAACTTCCCTAGGAGCACTGTTGAAATATTTTGGACGTGGGGCACAACCAACGCCACCTGCCCCAAGTTCCAGTGCTACAGCTGATGATGATTTTTCAACAATCCCAGATCAATATATTTATATGGATAAACCATGCCTTTGTTTTTGACAGACAGTTGCAGTACCTTCTAATATGACATCTAACATGGCTAGCTTTTATTATTATTATTTTCATCTTTCATCAGGTCCATCCTCTGCAGGCGAGGAGCACTTCCCAGCACGTGCATCCACTGATGTGGTCATCTATCCTGTCTGACTCAGAAAGGACTGATCTGGTAAGCAGAGGGCACTGCCTATAAAGGAAAACTTCACATTCCCTGAAAAACCTGATGGCCGAATCTTCCACTATACCTACAGAAAGTTAATTAATGGAGAAAAAATGTAAGTGGAGCTGCTCACTTATTCAAAAAGAAATGATACTGTCTACAGCTTCTGCTGCAAACTGTTCTCTGGGAAGTACACAAAACTGGTAACAGAGGATCAACAGGATTGGGTAAATATAGGTGTGCTACTGTTACATTTAAAACCGTAGAAGGGTAAAATCATGCCAGGCAGACATTGGTATGTTGTAAGCAACACAGCTACAACTAATAAAATTGATAAGGGATGTGTTAGATTTATATTGTGCGAATAATCAAGCATTGACAATATTCAATCATATTGGTGGCACCGAGGGGCCCCCAAATCAAATTCTGCTTAGGGCCCCATAAAGGCTTGGGCCAGCCCTGGATTTTCCGGACAGTCAGATGAAAAAGTCATTGTGCACATAGCCTATAGTTTGTTGCGTGTCTTTGTTTTGATGGTTAGCAGAGAGCTAAAAGCAGTCTCCGACAGATATGTTGTGACAAACGGCAGGATGAGTCTGGTTGTGGCATGGTGCGCAAGATTAGGCGGGAAGTCGGGACCTTTCACGAGCCAGAACCGTTTGTACCCGTGTTCGGTAAAGAATCTCTTCAGATGAGAATTTGTCTCAACATCCAAGAGCTCGTCCTCCTCTTCTAAATACTCCACATCCTCCTCCTTTGCGGTGAATGGATCCATTACTCATGCGCATTTGCCGAAATTTTATTTATTTGTCTTTTTTTTTTTTTTGCTTTATTTGAACATTGTTTACAGTGTAATACAACAAAATTACTACACAACAATAAATACTAAGAATAACAGCAATATAAGAATAATTACGGAAACTACTTACACCATAACTCAAAACAGAAACAAAACTAAAAATGTTGGAAAGGCGGAGCTTAGAGTGCCTGTCAATCGGTTTACTTTCGGTTTCGGTTTCTATGTGTTTACATATTAACGCCATATCAGCATGTTGTTATTGCATTACAAGCTGATATTCCTATGTTATGTTATGTATATTGCTATTGATGATTACATAATCTCCTGTCATTTGTTACAGGTATACCATTACAGAGATGGTATGTTAATCTATTTCTTTCTTTCTGTTTCTATTGTAGAACCACACACACATATATACACATACACACTATTATAAACCTGTGCAAATACTCTCCTATACCCTAATATCAACCTGACTACCTGAATGTGCAACCTGTCATGTGCCTGTGACTTGTGGCTTCTTCAATGTAAATAAACCCCTTTTGAATGGAACCTGCTTGGATCCTATCCTGTGTCCTGACCAACATGCCAGGAGGCGAATGGATAATTTGGAACCTCCTTTGTTCCTTCCCCAAACTATCAAACAAAAAGGTAACTAAAATAATAAACAAAAAAAGAAAAAGAGAAAGAAAGAAAGAAAGAGGGCATTAATTAAATTAAAAAGTCTGTAGGCTGTACAAATTGTACATGTTCGAAGTGGGAAGATTAAATTGTAATCAAATATTGTTTTATCTCTTGTAAGAATTCCAAAAAAATAGGTTTACAATTCAAAAACTTACATTTATTAATATACAATCTACAGAGGAAAATAATTAAATGTATTATAAAACAGTCATTTGATCCGCTTCAACAAATCCAAAAATAACAGTCTCATTGAAAAACTTTGCGAGATATTGTTTGAGATAAACAAACGAACATCTTTCCAAAGTGGCAAAGAATAACTGCACAAAACAAATGAAGAGATTTCAGTGTCATTCTGACAAAAAGAGCAATTAGTGTCAATTAGTGTTTGACGGGGTAAATATTATGAATTAATTTGAAAGATCTTTATTTTACTTCGTGAGGAAAAAGCTTTTTTGCATGGACCATATATTTTATTTCATGTCATGTGTTATTTTTTTATTTTCTCCAGATGACAGAAAATACTCCAAAAGCCTGTCACAATCTCATATTTTATAAATTATTTAATTACATTTTATTACATTTATTTAATAATTAATTATGTTAGTTTTTACAGAACTGAAATTTATATAAAATGTGTTTATGTTTAATTAAATTATTTAAAAAAAATATAAGGCTAAATATGATCATATTCAAGATGAAATGCAAAAGTTTAATATAATTAATTAATTTAAATTAATGTCCTTTATAAAAATATATTCAATATATGATTAAACTATATTTGAAACTGAAATTGGTGTTTTTTGAATGAAGGAACAATATCAATTATTGTCATGGCAACTTTGAACAGATTCATTTTCACTAAGTGCAACTAAAAACTAAAATAAGACCCTAATTTAAAGTATAAACAAAGAAAAACTGCTTGCCAATGGATAACAAAAAATGTATTGTTTGTTTTTCCTGTTTTAAGCATAAACCTTAACACATTTTGTTATATTTATGTAATGTACTTTATTGTCCGTTAAAGGAAACTTGGGGTGAACTCAATGGGCAACATTTCTGCATTTCATCACATCATCACCCAAAAAAGATAATAACATAACAATACAAAGTGTTCATTAAATACACAATTCAACAGAACATTTCCATCAATCATAAAAGTATATCTTTCAAGAAAGGCATCTAATGACATAAAGATTCAAAGCACGATAGAATCATACAATCGAAATCATTTAACATCATTTAGCAATCAAATAGAAAAAGGCACAAGTTAATTTTTAAATCTGTTCAATTCACACCGTAAGGTTCAAAAACTTCTGCCCGAAGGAAACAATTCATAATGAACAAAAAGAATGTGAGATGGGTCACTTCAAATTATCCTAAAGCTTCCTTTAGTGCAGGGGTGAAAATTTCATCAAAATGTTGGGGGGGACAATAACCATAACAATTCTCAAGAGCAATTTTTGAAGGGGACACCAAGGGTTTTTTTGTTGTTGCCCCATTGGCATTTGTATTATTTTATTTCTTAAACAATTATTTTAAGAATATATCATTATATTATTACAATACACATATTTTAATGATATTTTGGGGGGACAACCCTCAGATAGGGGGGGTCCTGAACCGATTTCCGCCTATGCTTTAGTGTACACTGTACAGAGATTGGATGCTATAACAGTCCTTCTGTCCCGTCAGTTTCATAGATATGCGTCAGGTGCGTCAGTCTGGATTTGGGTTTCTGCACCATGTGGTGAAACAATAACTTATAACACTCTCTCATATAGCTTTGTAAAATAGCACAAAGATTTTGTTGTTCACCCCATAGCATACATGATCGGCCTAAAATACTGTATTTGATAAAGTTGACTACAAACCAGATCATCATGTTTGTCCCAAGTAAGTGAACTATCTACAGTATGTAGTCTTGAGATACTTAAAGGACTACACTTGACACATTTCCTGGCTATGTATGAATACAGGACTATGGTCACCAATGCCTCTAGGATCAAATATAATCTCCTTCGTTTTCTTTGTATTTACATCGAAATAATTGGCATCGCACCAACTAACAAACGACTGAATTTCAGAATGATAAGCAGAAGTGCTATCATGTTTCTTTAATAAACTTAATATAGCAGCATCATCAGAATATTTAAGGATATGATTTTGAGAGTGCCTGTTTGAGCACTCATTCGTGTAAAGTGTAAAGAGGACTGGAGTCCTAACACAGCCCTGAGGTACACCCATACTGCAGTATTTTAATTCCCACAGACTGATTTACTTTGGCGCTAATGAGTTCTGTTTGTTAGAAAAGAATGATACCAGAGTATAATCGCAGGGTGAACACTCATTTGATTCATCTTTTTAATTATGATGTGAGGTTGAATAGTATTAAACGCTGAGCTAAAATCAATAAAAACAGCCTGGTGTGAGTTTCTGACTCGTCAAGATGTTTTAAAATGAGGTGCATTAAGATATCACCAGTTCCTCTGCCTTGCTGATAAGTAAACTGGAATGATCCAGTTTGTTTGTAACATCTGTCTTTAGCATCGACACTATACATTTCTCGAGACATCTCATCACTACAGAAGTTAGAGTTATAGGTGGAAAGTCATTATCTTCCAAAGGACGAGCTATCTTTGGCACAGGAATAATAAGAGATTTCTTCCAGAGAGATGGTACTGTTTTTGTATATAAGGACTGTTGAAATATAGGGCACCATACAGGGGACAATTCCTCTGGACATGTCTTTAAAAGAAAGGATGAGATGCCATCTGGACCAGATGCCTTTTTTGGGCTTGACATAATCCGAGTCAGTCAATAATCTTCTCTCATCAGATTCTGAAATATCTAATGACTTCAGATCCAAATTACATTCAGAATCCAAGAAAAATCAAACCTTAGATAGAAGCTGTTCAGATCATTACCCTTTTGTAAATCATCATTTGTAAAAAGTCCTTTCTTTACTGATTCATTTTTTTTGTGATGTTTAATTGATTTCCACATTTCATTCAGAATTTGAATTATTAAAATGATCTTCTAAAATATTCCTTCTGAACAAGCCGCAATGCAACATGATCATTATTTTCTTCCTTAATAAAATGTTTTAATTCTTTCATGATGTAAGTTTTATTGTTTGGGTAGATAATTATCTGTTTTGTAGGGATTAAATTATCTGTGCAAAATTGTAAATAATCTGTTCCTACTTCAGTGGATTCATCAATGTCGGAGCTGTAGAAGATGTCCCAATCAGTATATAAGAAGCAACCTTTCAGAGTCTCAATGCTATTCTTCGACCACACCGATATGTTTTTTGTAACATGTTTAGAAGACAAATTATGGTCCGAACATGCCAAAGGGGCAATTATAACAGGTGAGACAGAAACACAAGATATGCAAGAGTCTGCGTCGCATATGTTCAGCAACATTACAAACATCACATTTATCTGATATACACTTTGCCATTAAATAAAGGATTTGAATCCAGTATGTCCGAGTCTTAATCTTGAAAGAATCACTTCTTCTCTTCTGCATTTTCCTTTGAGAGTCTTCAGCTTAATTGATTTCTGTTTGCTATCTGTGTCCCACTTCTTCTGCTACGATTCCCTCACTGCCGTTCTTCCATTTGGCCTCATCTTTTCCAAACTTTCATTATTTCATTGTCCTTTAATTTCAACACTCTCTTTGCATCCCATCTGCTATCTCATCACCCTCCACACCAACATCAGCAGCAACACAACACAACTGTACATTAATTACAACTCTTTGTATTCTCAGCATTATCATAAATATCTCCATCAATAAATCATCTCTTATTGTTTCTTTTGAATTGAAACTATTAAGAGCTGCAATAGAGTCAGAACAAATGAAACTCTCTCAGGCCTTCTTCTATCCATTGAACACTAATATTATAGCTGCTATTTCTGCTGTAAATACAGATAATCTGTCATTCAATATTTTGTGTATGACTACATCAAACTCAGGTATGCACACTCTGGATCTTTAGATCATCAGTAAATATTGGCATATAGTTATAATAATTCCTCTTTACATAATCTTGAATCAAATATCCAGTGTTATCTGCATTCCTGTCAGTCCATTCTCTCTTCTGATCTACGAGTCCACATTGGAAATATCCATGGAGGAACATCACACAGTGTTTGTTCATACTCGAACTTATTTAAACCATATTATTTCTGTATTTATACTCCAATCAAATCCTTTACATTTCCGTTGTTGGGTCACCTGTCAAGGAGTCTGAAAAGAGACAAACAACATTTAAAGGTGCAGCAGGTGTTTCATGCTCTTGAAGGGATAGTTGAGCCAAAATTACAAATCTGTCATCATTTTCTCAGCCTCATGTTGTTCTAAACCCGTATGTCTTTCTTTCTTCAGTGGAACACAAATGATCTTATTCAACATTCACTTTCATTAATGGGGAAAAAGATTCAGTGACTGAGACCTAACATCTCATTTACTGTTCCACATGCTAAACTGGTTTGGTACAACATGAGGGTGAGTAAATGATGACAAACTGTTCATTTTCACTGAACTATCCCTTTAAAGCTTATAAAGTGCAGTGATAATGTGTGAGATGTGTAAATTCAACACCGGCTATTCCTTACAAACCTTCTAATGTGACTGTACTGATGTTTTCATTTATTTGACTCATTACCCTGCAGTTACAGCATTATCTACACACATGTAATATATGTATATTATGTGTGTGTTTGTGCATACGTGTATGTGTGTACATGTGTATGAGGGGAGCTGGATTGATAGAAGTAGCTATGGCTTCTGCAGCCTGTCCACAGCTCTGGCGGGAAAAGCTGTTCCGTAACCGATTAATCTGTGTTCCTGGGGAGCGGAGGGTGACAAAAAGGGGTTTGCAGGATGTGAGTGATCCTGCTGGATGCTTGTGGCTCATGTGAGAACACGTCTGAATAGATGTCACACAGATTTGAGAGGGGTGCTGACAATACTTTCATCTTCACAATCCTCTGCATATACAGTTTTGTCTGCAGCAGTGCAGCCGGAATACCACACAGCAATAAGTCATGATGCTTTTGTGCAGCGGTATAGAAGCTGATCAGCAGTCTGGGGTTGTGTCTGATACAAGTATAGCAACTGTAGACATTATTGTGATACTGTATTACACAATAGAAAGTGATTTGTAAAGGCCCACTGCATCATTTGGCTTCCCGATATTATGGGGTTATGTATTACCATAAACCTCTATATGACTCGAACACAAATGTTTGTACATGCCTTTGGAACAGCACAGATGTGATTATATTATGACTTTTCTTCATTATTATGAAGTAACTGTTTCATTTGTTTTCATGTCTGACATCAGTGACGTCAGTTTTTGCAGCTCTGCCAAGTTTTGTTGAAAGCACCAAAGTTTATTTTATTTTAATGCTAGTGGAGAACCAGAAATGTGTTTAAATTATATTTGAGGTCCCTAGATATTTATTGGGGTATTTTTGTGTTTGGAGACATATATTAACTGTGTATTATTCTGTATGCATCTGCATATGTAGTGCATGTATTAATGTGTATGTATGTATTTTCTTACATATAGAAATTGATGATATTGATATATGGTTATTGATGATAAAGTTTGTGTAGTATTTGTTCTGTTTTTATGAGCCAGTTAAGGTAAAATAATAATGAAACATTGTGCTAATTCTAAAATGGGATAGAAATGAAATGAAATGTGGATTGACTTGTTAAAAGTTCAAACTGTTCAAATAAGAAAAACAAGGAATGAATTAAGGAAACCATAAGCATGTAAAATATATTGTTTAAATACATTTGCATAAATAAACATATTGTTGAAATATATGGTCATAACATACAATATTATATAAACAATAATCATATACATCGTATTAATATATGTCAATATACTCATTTAACACGGACAATTTCTATATGTTATAAACTTGTATCAACATATATCTGGAGATATGTATATATGTGATATATTGTCTTATATTTAGCATATATGACGGCGTCACGTGCGATATAGGGACATACATGTCATATATTACATTTATGAAATATGAAGACGGAACTTCATTGAGTGAAATGGAAACATTTGTGACGCGTCTGCTGCGACTGTATTGAAGCATTTCTCCACGAGAAAACATGATCGAGATGTTGCTGTAACAGTATCATGAATCATCTTCAGTGGATTATTTACTCACAACTGGACAGAGAGATGATCTCCATTATTATTATTATACTGTTTTACTCAGTATGTGCACTCCAAATCAAGTGTGGTAAGAAACCTTTTGTGTGTGTGTGTTAATAATACTGAACAGAGACAGCTCGAAAGATTTTTTGAAGTTTTGCTGCTTTTAGTCTATATTTATTCCCTTTAATGTCATCAATATGCTGAAGTACTTTCAGAAGAAATGATCATTTCAAATCATCAGTTTGTCTCTTGTGAGGAAAGAACCGGTCGAGACACAACAGTGCTCTGAACAGAAGTGAAGATTTACTATTCAACAGTGTCTTAAAGTCACAACAGATTTTACACACTCACGTGATTTAAGTGAGCTGACTTTCAAAGGATGAGGAGAAAATAGCTTTTGTGTTTTTATTATTATTATTTTATGCTTTGAACAACAAAACACGAGCACAATACAACATATATTTGTGTTTCAGGGGAGCAAGAGGAAAAAACATTCATTCACAAACACACTTGATCTTTCATTTATACACAGATTCTGAAGAGCACAGATGAACAGTTTTTACAGCTTTTCTATTTGTACTATTTTGAATAATAGAAATATAATTATGAATGTATTTAAAAACTACAGAAAAAAGGAGCTTTTTGTTATAAAAATTACATTTATGAGAGTGAAATATGACATAAAATAAACAGATGAATTAAATAAGCTTCACTATTAACACTGTTATCATATTTTAAATAACCAAAAATGACATTTTCATAATGAAAGTGAATCTTTTCATTAATAAACGTGGACAGATCTTTCCAGAACTGTTTCACATCACTACAATGCCAGAAAATGTGAGACACTGTTTCAAGTGCAAAGAGCTAAAAGAGCAGTTAACATCAATGTCTTTCTGAAACTTACAAAGAAAATGTTCAACAGGGAGAATTTGTGTATTATCCTAAAAGAAATGTCTTTTATCTTATTTGTAACAACAAACTTATGAGGCAATAACCAAACAAACACTTTCCCAATAGTGTAAGACTTGATGCAACCTCCTTTAAAAACAAAGAAGAATAGATTTATTGTTTTTGATTGTAAAAAACTCATTTGAGCACATTCTGGATCAGTTGGGTTAATTATGGGAATATCAGTCGGCTTCATTACTTTATGTCAAAATAATGTCAATGTCACTTTATTTCTAAAGCACAACTAAAACAACAGCTGTTGACCAATGTGCTGTACATAGTCAAATAAAACTGAATCAAATACATAAACAATCCACAGCAATACACCTCTAGCGCATATGATCACCTCACTGATTAAAAGTGATCACAAACAGATGTTTTAAGTTCTGATTTAAATGGGATATAGTCGAGGCCATTAATAGAACAGAATAGAAGAATTTAAAGACCATTAATAGAACTTTAAATTCAATTCTATAGTGTCCCGGCAGCCAGTGTACTGATATTAATGTAGGTGGAATGTGTTCCTATTCACTCCAGTTCGGAGTCTGCTGCTGTATTTTGCACTATTTGGAGACTAGAAAGGGGAGCTTGACTAATACCTGTATAAAGTGAGTTACAATAATCGAGTCGAGACGTGAAAAAAGCATGGATAGTCCTCTCAAAGTTCTTAAAACACAGGAAGGTCTTCACCTTTGCTCGCGATCTTAGATGGAAAAAAGACAAAGTACTGTCATTGTATTGAATTCAATCAGTTTCATTGATGAAATGATTTCTAGAAAGAGTTTGGAGTTGTGTTGATGTGAGATACAGTGAGTATATTTCACTCATCCAGTTGTGTGTGTGTGTCTCTGATGATCAGTGTCACACACACACACTGAGGAATCACGATAAACTACTGTAAATCCAGCATAGAGGGGTCGAGTGA
>NC_068285.1:1762465-1774965 GCF_025860055.1 Xyrauchen texanus
TGATGGAGATATTTATGATAATGCTGAGAATACAAAGAGTTGTAATTAATGTACAGTTGTGTTGGGTTGCTGCTGATGTTGGTGTGGAGGGTGATGAGATAGCAGATGGGATGCAAATAGAGAGTTGAAATTAAAGGACAATGAAATAATGAAAGTTTGGAAAAGATGAGGCCAAATGGAAGAACGGCAGTGAGGGAATCGTAGCAGAAGAAGTGGGACACAGATAGCAAACAGAAATCAATTAAGCTGAAGACTCTCAAAGGAAAATGCAGAAGAGAAGAAGTGATTCTTTCAAGATTAAGACTCGGACATACTGGATTCAAATCCTTTATTTAATGGCAAAATGTAAATCAGATAAATGTGATGTTTGTAATGTTGCTGAACATATGCGACGCAGACTCTTGCATATCTTGTGTTTCTGTCTCACCTGTTATAATTGCCCCTTTGGCATGTTCGGACCATAATTTGTCTTCTAAACATGTTACAAAAAACATATCGGTGTGGTCGAAGAATAGCATTGAGACTCTGAAAGGTGCTTCTTATGTACTGATTGGGACATCTTCTACAGCTCCGACATTGATGAATCCACTGAAGCAGGAACAGATTATTTACAATTTTGCACAGATAATTTAATCCCTACAAAACAGATAATTATCTACCCAAACAATAAAACTTACATCATGAAAGAATTAAAACATTTTATTAAGGAAGAAAATAATGATCATGTTGCATTGCGGCTTGTTCAGAAGGAATATTTTAGAAGATCATTTTAATAATTCAAATTCTGAATGAAATGTGGAAATCAATTAAACATCACAAAAAAAATGAATCAGTAAAGAAAGGACTTTTTACAAATGATGATTTACAAAAGGGTAATGATCTGAACAGCTTCTATCTAAGGTTTGATTTTTCTTGGATTCTGAATGTAATTTGGATCTGAAGTCATTAGATATTTCAGAATCTGATGAGAGAAGATTATTGACTGACTTCGGATTATGTCAAGCCCAAAAAGGCATCTGGTCAGATGGCATCTCATCCTTTCTTTTAAAGACATGTCAGAGGAATTGTCCCCTGTATGGTGCCCTATATTTCAACAGTCCTTATATACAAAAACAGTACCATCTCTCTGGAAGAAATCTCTTATTATTCCTGTGCCAAAGATAGCTCGTCCTTTGGAAGATAATGACTTTCCACCTATAACTCTAACTTCTGTAGTGATGAAATGTCTCGAGAAATGTATGTGTCGATGCTAAAGACAGATGTTACAAACAAACTGGATCATTCCAGTTTACTTATCAGCAAGGCAGAGGAACTGGTGATATCTTAATGCACCTCATTTTAAAACATCTTGACGAGTCAGAAACTCACACCAGGCTGTTTTTATTGATTTTAGCTCAGCGTTTAATACTATTCAACCTCACATCATAATTAAAAAGATGAATCAAATGAGTGTTCACCCTGCGATTATACTCTGGTATCATTCTTTTCTAACAAACAGAACTCATTGCGTCAAAGTAAATCAGTCTGTGGGAATTAAAATACTGCAGTATGGGTGTACCTCAGGGCTGTGTTAGGACTCCAGTCCTCTTTACACTTTACAAGAATGAGTGCTCAAACAGGCACTCTCAAAATCATATCCTTAAATATTCTGATGATGCTGCTATATTAAGTTTATTAAAGAAACATGATAGCACTTCTGCTTATCATTCTGAAATTCAGTCGTTTGTTAGTTGGTGCGATGCCAATTATTTCGATGTAAATACAAAGAAAACGAAGGAGATTATATTTGATCCTAGAGGCATTGGTGACCATAGTCCTGTATTCATACATAGCCAGGAAATGTGTCAAGTGTAGTCCTTTAAGTATCTCAAGACTACATACTGTAGATAGTTCACTTACTTGGGACAAACATGATGATCTGGTTTGTAGTCAACTTTATCAAATACAGTATTTTGGCGTCGACTGCGATGCTATGGGGTGAACAACAAAATCTTTGTGCTATTTTACAAAGCTATATGAGAGAGTGTTATAAGTTATTGTTTCACCACATGGTGCAGAAACCCAAATCCAGACTGACGCACCTGACGCATATCTATGAAACTGACGGGACAGAAGGACTGTTATAGCATCCAATCTCTGTACAGTGTACACTAAAGCATAGGCGGAAATCGGTTCAGGACCCCCTATCTGAGGGTTGTCCCCCAAAATATCATTAAAATATGTGTATTGTAATAATATAATGATATATTCTTAAAATAATTGTTTAAGAAATAAAATAATACAAATGCCAATGGGGCAACAACAAAAAACCCTTGGTGTCCCCTTCAAAAATTGCTCTTGAGAATTGTTATGGTTATTGTCCCCCAACATTTTGATGAAATTTTCACCCCTGCACTAAAAGGAAGCTTTAGGATAATTTGAAGTGACCCATCTCACATTCTTTTTGTTCATTATGAATTGTTTCCTTCGGGCAGAAGTTTTTGAACCTTACGGTGTGAATTGAACAGATTTAAAAATTAACTTGTGCCTTTTTCTATTTGATTGCTAAATGATGTTAAATGATTTAGATTGTATGATTCTATCGTGCTTTGAATCTTTATGTCATTAGATGCCTTTCTTGAAAGATATACTTTTATGATTGATGGAAATGTTCTGTTGAATTGTGTATTTAATGAACACTTTGTATTGTTATGTTATTATCTTTTTTGGGTGATGATGTGATGAAATGCAGAAATGTTGCCCATTGAGTTCACCCCAAGTTTCCTCTAGCAGGACAATAAAGTACATTACATAAATATAACAAAATGTGTTAAGGTTTATGCTTAAAACAGGAAAAACAAACAATACATTTTTTGTTATCCATTGGCAAGCAGTTTTTCTTTGTTTATACTTTAAATTAGGGTCTTATTTTAGTTTTTAGTTGCACTTAGTGAAAATGAATCTGTTCAAAGTTGCCATGACAATAATTGATATTGTTCCTTCATTCAAAAAACACCAATTTCAGTTTCAAATATAGATTAATCATATATTGAATATATTTTTATAAAGGACATTAATTTAAATTAATTAATTATATTAAACTTTTGCATTTCATCTTGAATATGATCATATTTAGCCTTATATTTTTTTTTAAATAATTTAATTAAACATAAACACATTTTATATAAATTTCAGTTCTGTAAAAACTAACATAATTAATTATTAAATAAATGTAATAAAATGTAATTAAATAATTTATAAAATATGAGATTGTGACAGGCTTTTGGAGTATTTTCTGTCATCTGGAGAAAATAAAAAATAACACATGACATGAAATAAAATATATGGTCCATGCAAAAAAGCTTTTTCCTCACGAAGTAAAATAAAGATCTTTCAAATTAATTCATAATATTTACCCCGTCAAACACTAATTGACACTAATTGCTCTTTTTGTCAGAATGACACTGAAATCTCTTCATTTGTTTTGTGCAGTTATTCTTTGCCACTTTGGAAAGATGTTCGTTTGTTTATCTCAAACAATATCTACGTAAAGTTTTTCAATGAGACTGTTATTTTTGGATTTGTTGAAGCGGATCAAATGACTGTTTTATAATACATTTAATTATTTTCCTCTGTAGATTGTATATTAATAAATGTAAGTTTTTGAATTGTAAACCTATTTTTTTGGAATTCTTACAAGAGATAAAACAATATTTGATTACAATTTAATCTTCCCACTTCGAACATGTACAATTTGTACAGCCTACAGACTTTTTAATTTAATTAATGACCTCTTTCTTTCTTTCTTTCTCTTTTTCTTTTTTTGTTTATTATTTTAGTTACCTTTTTGTTTGATAGTTTGGGGAAGGAACAAAGGAGGTTCCAAATTATCCATTCGCCTCCTGGCATGTTGGTCAGGACACAGGATAGGATCCAAGCAGGTTCCATTCAAAAGGGGTTTATTTACATTGAAGAAGCCACAAGTCACAGGCACATGACAGGTTGCACATTCAGGTAGTCAGGTTGATATGAGGGTATAGGAGAGTATTTGCACAGGTTTATAATAGTGTGTATGTGTATATATGTGTGTGTGGTTCTACAATAGAAACAGAAAGAAAGAAATAGATTAACATACCATCTCTGTAATGGTATACCTGTAACAAATGACAGGAGATTATGTAATCATCAATAGCAATATACATAACATAACATAGGAATATCAGCTTGTAATGCAATAACAACATGCTGATATGGCGTTAATATGTAAACACATAGAAACCGAAACCGAAAGTAAACCGATTGACAGGCACTCTAAGCTCCGCCTTTCCAACATTTTTAGTTTTGTTTCTGTTTTGAGTTATGGTGTAAGTAGTTTCCGTAATTATTCTTATATTGCTGTTATTCTTAGTATTTATTGTTGTGTAGTAATTTTGTTGTATTACACTGTAAACAATGTTCAAATAAAGCAAAAAAAAAAAAAAGACAAATAAATAAAATTTCGGCAAATCGCATGAGTAATGGATCCATTCACGCAAAGGAGGAGGATGTGGAGTATTTAGAAGAGGAGGACGAGCTCTTGGATGTTGAGACAAATTCTCATCTGAAGAGATTCTTTACCGAACACGGGTACAAACGGTTCTGGCTCGTGAAAGGTCCCGACTTCCCGCCTAATCTTGCGCACCATGCCACAACCAGACTCATCCTGCCGTTTGTCACAACATATCTGTCGGAGACTGCTTTTAACTCTCTGCTAACCATCAAAACAAAGACACACAACAAACTATAGGCTATGTGCACAATGACTTTTTCATCTGACTGTCCGGAAAATCCAGGGCTGGCCCAAGCCTTTATGGGGCCCTAAGCAGAATTTGATTTGGGGGCCCCTCGGTGCCGCCAATATGATTGAATATTGTCAATGCTTGATTATTCGCACAATATAAATCTAACACATCCCTTATCAATTTTATTAGTTGTAGCTGTGTTGCTTACAACATACCAATGTCTGCCTGGCATGATTTTACCCTTCTACGGTTTTAAATGTAACAGTAGCACACCTATATTTACCCAATCCTGTTGATCCTCTGTTACCAGTTTTGTGTACTTCCCAGAGAACAGTTTGCAGCAGAAGCTGTAGACAGTATCATTTCTTTTTGAATAAGTGAGCAGCTCCACTTACATTTTTTCTCCATTAATTAACTTTCTGTAGGTATAGTGGAAGCTTCGGCCATCAGGTTTTTCAGGGAATGTGAAGTTTTCCTTTATAGGCAGTGACCCTCTGCTTACCAGATCAGTCCTTTCTGAGTCAGACAGGATAGATGACCACATCAGTGGATGCACGTGCTGGGAAGTGCTCCTCGCATGCAGAGGATGGACCTGATGAAAGATGCAAATAATAATAAAAGATAGCCATGTTAGATGTCATATTAGAAGGTAATGCAACTGTCTGTCAAAAACAAAGGCATGGTTTATCCATATAAATATATTGATCTGGGATTGTTGAAAAATCATCATCAGCTGTAGCACTGGCACTTGGGGCAGGTGGCGTTGGTTGTGCCCCACGTCCAAAATATTTCAACAGTGCTCCTAGGGAAGTTTCATAAGAGTAAATATTTGAAAGAATATTTTACAAAATATGTTATTTTCTCAACACAAATTATTATACACAGCAGCAAGCCATCTGTACTCCTAAAACAACAACTCTTAATCTATAACTAGCTAACTGAGGCATAATGATATTGGAATATAATAGCAAAGACCCCAAAATGGTAGACTAATGTAAATAATGTTAAGTTGTCAGTTATCAGTACAAAGTTTATGGAACAGAAGCTTATTTTTAATACAAAAATATATAACCAGGAAAGTTATTTTTACACCGAAGACAAAAACTTTAATCTAAAACTTGCTAACTAATATGTTGTACTAATAATATATTAAGATGATATTTACGGATGATTAATCAAACTTTCCTAAAAAAGAAGATATGCTACATTAGGGTGACCATATTTTGATTACCAAAAACCAGGACACTCGGCCCGGCAATGAGATACTCAGCCATAGTAGGATAGTATTTTGTAATAACAATTTTCTATCCATACAGAGGGATAGCCTACTTTAAATGTATTGAAATTAACAAGGCATCTTTGAGTAAAATTCGAGTATCTCATTGCGGGCCAAGTGTCCTGGTTTTTGGTAATCAAAATATGGTCACCCTATGCTACATAGGCTATGTTAACTAATTAGGCAGCTAATGTTAGCTCATAACTTAGCCTAGCTACTTATACCTTTATCGTGCTGTTTTTTCTCTTCCTGTTTTCTTCTTTTTCCTTTTCTCTGCACCAGAGGATATGTCCTTTTTTGTGACATTGCTGTTTTGCTGTCTGAATGTGATTGCATCCTGCAGCCCGTTAACATAATATTGCATTTAATATTGCATTTTTGTATAATTACCATTGTCCATTGACAGTATAATCACAAAAAAAAAAAAAAAAAAATGATGTGCTCTTGGGGGCCCCCTGGTGGCCACCGGGGCCCTAAGCAGCCGCTTAGTTCGCTTATGCCTTGGGCCGGCTCTGGGAAAATCACATCTGATATCTCTAGATCAAGAAATGCAGGACCAGAACTCACATTAAATATCCACACTTAAAAACAAAGACAACATTCAATCAGCAATACAAGAAATGACATGAATAAATATGCATATCATTTTATATCATTTATAAATATGCAATTAACATTTATTTGGTTATTGTTCTTAAATTATTTGATGTATTTTTTAGGTTAATAATACAATTGATAAATGAGTTTGATAATATGAGGTGATTTCTCTGATTAATTGATATTCACATTAACAGATTATAATTTACTCCAGTTATTTTTTCATCAGTTTTAGAAAGTAAAAGTGGAGTCTGTTGTTGCAAAGAAAAATCTGTCCTTGTGAATCGTTGCATGTTGCAGCTGATTGTTTTCATTCTGCTGTTGATGCATTTATAACTTCATAACTGATGATGTAATTCCTGTCAGTAAATTAAATGTGTGTCTGATCGGGTCCTTAAGGATTGTGAATGTTAAAATAGGGGTCTCCTGGAAAAAGGTTGTGAACCACTGGGTTAGAGTATGAACAAACACTGTGTGATGTTCCTCCATGGATATTTCCAATGTGGACTCGTAGATCAGAAGAGAGAATGGACTGACAGGAATGCAGATAACACTGGATATTTGATTCAAGATTATGTAAAGAGGAATTATTATAACTATATGCCAATATTTACTGATGATCTAAAGATCCAGAGTGTGCATACCTGAGTTTGATGTAGTCATATACAAAATAATGAATGATACATTATCTGTATTTACAGCAGAAATAGCAGCTATAATATTAGTGTTCAATGGATAGAAGAAGGCCTGAGAGAGTTTCATTTGTTCTGACTCTATTGCAGCTCTTAATAGTTTCAATTCAAAAGAAACAATAAGAGATGATTTATTGATGGAGATATTTATGATAATGCTGAGAATACAAAGAGTTGTAATTAATGTACAGTTGTGTTGGGTTGCTGCTGATGTTGGTGTGGAGGGTGATGAGATAGCAGATGGGATGCAAAGAGAGAGTTGAAATTAAAGGACAATGAAATAATGAAAGTTTGGAAAAGATGAGGCCAAATGGAAGAACGGCAGTGAGGGAATCGTAGCAGAAGAAGTGGGACACAGATAGCAAACAGAAATCAATTAAGCTGAAGACTCTCAAAGGAAAATGCAGAAGAGAAGAAGTGATTCTTTCAAGATTAAGACTCAGACATACTGGATTCAAATCCTTTATTTAATGGCAAAGTGTATATCAGATAAATGTGATGTTTGTAATGTTCCTGAACATGTTGAGCATGTCATAATGAGGTGTAATAAATATAATTCAGAGAGGAACATTTTATGTGATAAGATGTCTGAGCTAGAACGAGGATGAAATTTACAAGAGATTTTAGGGTTATGTGAGAAAATGAAGGAATGTTGTAAATCTCTCTTTACTTTTCTTAAAGATACAGGATTTATTTATTTATTGAGTAAACTGAAGTTCATAAAGGCCTGATGTTGCACACTTCAATACAGCAGATGGAGGATGAATCTAAACACGTTGTTTTGTGACCGTCATTAAACTCAGAGAGAAAATGCAGTGAGGTGTCAATCAGAAATAAAGCACTGAAGAAGATAAAGAAAACTGATTCCTTCAAGACTTAATACTATATAAGAGATCTCAGGCAGTTGTTAGAAAAGTATTTCGGGCTGCTAAAAGAATTTACTGGAGACCATTTTGTGATAAAATTGGTGAAAGTTTAAATATTAGTGATTTATGGGGCATGATTAGAAAAATGTTAGGGATTGAAATGTACAGAACAGTACCGGTAATAATAGATGGGGATAAATATCTCATTTCTGATAGTGGAAAAGAAGAAGCATTGACAAAAGTATTTGTTCAAATACATAGAAATATTAATATATCAGAGGATAAGAAAATACAAAGAGAACAAACTTTGAGAGAAAATACTGATATCATGGTCCAAAGAGGGTTTTCTGGATATATTTTGGATGTAGATTTGACATTATATGAACTTAAGCAGGCATTGTCAGGTATAAGACATACATCTCAAGACGATATATGCAATGAAATGATAAAGCATCTATCAGATATATCATTGAATAATATAATACATCTTTTTAATAAGGTGTGGAAATTATGAAAGCTCTCAACTTCTTGGAAACATGGAGTAATTGTTCCTATAGCTAAACCAGGGAGGAACCATTCCATACCAGCTAACTATAGACCGATTGCACTAACATCCCATTTATGCCAAATAATGGGAAGAATGGTGATAGCTAGACTAAACTACATGATCGAATATAAAGATCTGTTATGTCCACATCAAAGTGGTTTTAGGAACATTTTTATAGCGACATGATGGATTCTATTATATGCTTAGAGTCTGAAAGAAAGCAGTAGATGAAGTGGCAAAGAGGGCAAATAACTGGGATTTCACAGTATCAGTAGACAAAACTCGAGTCATTTGTTTCTCAAAAATTAAGAGAACTCCACAAATAAGATTAAACTGTACAAACATTAGAACAAGTCTCAGTAATGAGGTTTTTGGGGGTATAGATGGACTCTCGATTATCACATTAATACAATAATAGAGAAATGTAAAAAAGGAATAAATGTTTTAAGATGTCTGGCAGGGTTTGATTCAGCATTCATTAAAAACATATTGTGCAATGATTAGACCAGTAAATAGACTATGGAAGCAAAGTATATAGTTCTGCATCAACATCAATATTAAGCAGAATTAATGTCATCAATATCAATAATGTCAGTCGTAATGAAGCTCAGAACATAAGAATAGATAACATTAATATCAGTTCCACAGTGGCAGTGCCAATAATACCACCCTGACTTTTCTCAATGCCAGCCGTTGATCTTCAGTTGTTAGATAAGATGAAAAGGGAAGAAATATTTCAAAGTATATAGTTGTGAAACAGCATTTGGGACATGAATATTACAATAGTATTCAAATCTATACAGACTCTGGACAAACGGCAGCAGCTGTTTATATTCCTCACTTTAAATACAGTACTGTAAAAAGATGATCTTTGAGTGCTGCTTGTCTCTATCATGAGAAAAAGGCGCCACTGACAGCAGTAAAAGACACATTTGATCAAGTTTAATTACAAGACACAATTGTCCAGCATCTGCAAAGAGCATCAAACACTAGCACGGGTGCAATAACATGCTGTATTATTTGCACAAGTTAAATATATATTTTTTATTTACGTTTAGCAGAGAAATAAATTTACAGCACAAATTATGGTTACTCCAGGGAAGCTTGTGCATCAGCATTAGATGCTGTAAATGTTCCGCCCTTTACTGAAACAGGAAATATGATTGGTTAAAATATCCAGTTGTGTCTGAAATTAATGTTCTGATTGGTGGATCATCTTAGTCTGTGTTACCTGTGCCATCATTTGCACTCCCACCTACCCCCGCTCCTGTGCATTTAGAGAGAAACTTTGTGCACTTAAATGCATTTTTTGTATAAATAGTAGATTGAAAAAATTTCGGGTCAAAAGGCTACTCATTGTTCTGGCGGCCATACGTATCATTACTTTTTTCAGGTCGGCATACGCAACATCCGAAGAAAGATAGGTGGGCATATGGCATTGAGAAAATACCAATAAATACAGCCCAAATGCAACTCTGTTAGTCATATACATTATTCTACGGTATTACATCATATTGAATTATATTGCTTCATATTGGCATGCTTTAATGGGTTAGGATTTTATCAGAAGCAGAAAATCAACACACACACACACACACACACACACACACACACACACACACACACACACACACACACACACACACACACACACACACACACACACACACACACACACACACACACTTGTTAGGCTTTTATTTGTGCATGTAACATTGAAACTACATCAATAAAGTTTATAGTTGTTGCTTCATCATCAAGTTTTTTGCTGATTTATTTTGTACTAACCAGCAGATGAAACTGTTTTGACACTCTGGAAGCTTTTGAATCTTTTCCCGGGACAATCAGAGAACAGCTACAGAGTTTCACAATGCTTCATTTCCCCATTCCTAACCTGCTGTCCTAAAAGCTGAAGAGTGTAATTATTTTGATGTTAAAATACTTTCTATGTGTTGTTTGTCTCTTTCAGACTCCTCCTCTTCAGATGTGAAACTATTAAAACAGGATCCATTTTGTGACGAGCAGGAAATTACACGACGAGAGAAACAGAGAAAAAGTTTTGTTCCACTGAATCGTCTGAAACAATCAATAAATTCATTGTGAAGTATTTTGTAGGTGATATTCTAGTCAGTAAAGAGGAACATCAACAGTTCTTGACAGGTGAGTACTGAACTGCTGCTAAACAAACCAAAACTCACAAGACAACAATAATAAACCTTTCAAACTATCAGCTACAGTAAGACATCTAACAGATATCTAAGTATTAATCACAGCAGAACAAACAGATACTGAGACTTTTGCTCTTTTATCTGAATTGTCAGTATGTGTTCAGTTTCTTTGGCACTGAAATGTTATTTCTTCTATTGACTTGAAACGTTGCTTTGTTTTCTTCTGTTGAGTCTTCTGATGTTTTCTCTTTATGCTGGTGTTTAACATGTCATAAAAGCTGACAGTCTGCAATTGAACCTCATTGATTCATTTCTAATGGAATATTCTAGAGGACAAATAAAAACAAATATGTGTCAGTATTGAACAAATAAACACGTCACAAATATAGATGATGTCCCGTTTGTTGACAGGTGTTCAGTGGACTGTTCAGACGATGTCATGGACTCCACAAAGGATCTCAGTGGACAGACAGACACAGGGAAGGTCAAGAGGTCAGAGGATTTCAATGCTTTAATATAGACATTTCTGATATGTAATTACTAATGTCATCAATATCAAACATAAGATGAAGATAAACATCTCATAAACACTTTGATACTTACAGACAAACTTCTATAAATGATTGAAAAGATGATTGACAGATTTAAGACAGCTGTCATCAGCAGATATCAGCATCAACTGAGTAAAACCAGATGCACCACCTAGTGACACAGAAATAAACTACAGAGAACAGAACAAAAGTCTTTCCAGCTTTAGTGACATTCAGATCAGATCTGCTGTGTAATGTCATGTGCTCAAATATATCTTCATCAAATAAGCAGAAGTGAAATTGCTGAATGTTGAACTAGGACTGTGCATTAAACATGACCAAACACTGGAAAAGAACATGTTACCCCCTTGAAGAACAGAGAAATATTGGGAAGAGTAAAACTGAGAAACTGATGAGAGGAAAAGTGTTTGTGAGAGTTTGTAGTTTTTAAAACAGTGTTTAATTGCTGTTGTGTTTTAGTGTCATTCATGGAGAATCTCCTGAATCCAGCTGTGTGTCCATGAAGAGTGACCGGTCAATGAATCATCCACTTAAATTCAGTTCAGGAGCCCCTTGTGCTGATGTGAGGTGAGGACTCTCATGTTGACTGACAGTATGAACGTGTACACCACAGTCTGAGGGACCATTAGAAAGAATCCAGTGTAAAAAATATAAATCTAAAAGGAAATATGCAATTATAATAAAAATAATGAGTCCTTCTACAGCTGATTGCTTTACTGTAACAGTTTCATTGGCATCTCTTCACAAGAGCTCATCTTTATACTGTACAGTAATATCATGTGAACATGACAGAGATGATCAGACATGACAAGAGATTGTTCCTCAGGTTTATCACAGGACATACAGTCTGCTGGAGATCACAATGTTCCTAAAAAAAGGACATGTTGACTATATGTTACAGTATGTTTCCACCTGTGCTACAGTAATCTGTGTCTGATGAAGAATATGTTGTAGGGATATGTGTTGACACTTTTTGACTTTTGTTTGACAGTATTTCAGTGACACTTAAAAACTGAAGAAATTGTCTCGTACTACATTGAATA
>NC_068285.1:1779965-1794965 GCF_025860055.1 Xyrauchen texanus
AATAAATACAAAACCATACTTTATTTACTTTATACTGATACTTTATCATTTTATTTATGCTTCCACATACAATAATACACATCAGCCTCATAAATAAATCATAATTTACCTGCATATATTTTTACTAAAACATTTCTTTAATGAACATGATGTGCAAAAACCCAGTTAAATATGATACAATACTGAATTATTATTGGGGGACTCAGTCAAGTTTATTATTGTAATATAATACTGAATAATTATTACTATTATTTTAAGGGTTTGATTGTTTTATACTTCAGTCATTTATTTGTCATATTGTAGCTTCCTTTATTCCTGCAATGTTTATTTTACTCAGTTTTTCTGTTTCTGTTTTGATAATCCTTTAATGGATTTTAATAAAAACTATATTATATGATTTTATACTGTAATATATAAAATTGCATTAAGATGTGAATAATATAGCGATCAACATTTATTTAGATTGGTAATGAATTATTAGTTTAGACGGCTTTATGTCAAGTGTTTGTTGACTGATTTACTGAGGTGACATTATTGTTAAATTAGAAGATTGTACATGGAGGAAAAGAGAATTTGGTGGTAAATATTGTGTTATCATCTGTAGGTAATGTTTTCATCTAAGTGTAATCAATAGATGTTTGACTTCATGCAGCGCTGTGTGATCAGATCCGATCAGAGTTTGACTTGAAGCAGTGCATGTCGGTTAGAAATGTTGTGTGACTTAAGATGGCATCAGTGCCGCGTCACCGTGATGTATGCCATTAAAGTACCTTGTGTGCGATTCAAGAGCAGTCGGCTGGCACTGCCAATGCAGCTTCTCCAGAGTGGGTGCAAGAGCTCTGATGATGACACAACTTATTCATGATTGGCCAGAATCACAGATGACTACGGTAGCGTGTGTTTCATGGGATGCGTATGAATATCAAATGACACATACTACTTTTACTAGTTCAGCTATGTCCGTCTGAGAAAGAAATAAGAGTAGTATGATGGTATGCCATTACCAAGGTGTTTATTATGACAACTCCAGTTCCAATAAACTCTTGCTAATTCATGTTTTTATAACAGCACATTATTTATCTCATATTATAATATGTTTATCATAGTAATATCATGTTTATTCAGAAAAACAATTCAAAATTACAAAAAATATGGACTCCTTTATTGGTATCAAAATAATTAGACATTTATTGGACTTTCTCTTGTACACACAGAAGGACTCAATCTTTTCAAATCAGTAATGTTTTCGGGTTTTATATGTAAATTTAAATCCTGAGTTCTGATTTGCACTTCATCTGTAATAAACAAAGCAAACATTGTGGGATCTTCTGTGACTAGTGTGGGTTCAGCACACATCATGAAACAGAATGTGTTCAGCTTGATGGCTCCATTTTCAACTGCTCCGGCTACTACAATTGGTATGGTAAGCTGCAGTTGAAGTTGCACACACCTAATGAATGTTATTGGGTACATCTCAATCAGCTCTCTAGTTCACTAAGCAGGGCACTGGTCAGGGAGTTGGTCAGCAAAATCTTTCCAGTTCACTGAAACATTCTCTTCCTAAAAATTCTCTAAATGCACCATAAAAACCAGAGAGTATCGTTGATCACTGTGTTCACTTACCAGAAATGGTGTCATGTCTTCTGAAATCTCTCATGTCATTATAGGATGAGCGCAAGTATAAATACATGATGTCAAAGCCTTATTTTCTCTTTAAAAGATTGATAGATTAAATTGACTGCTCCACTTAATGCCAAGTGTTTTAACGTTGGTCTGAATAACGGGGCCACATTGTGAAAGAGAAGAACCTACGTTTGCTGCCATTTAAAACAGCTAAACAATGTACTTTTTTTTTGTTTGATGCGTATGATGCGTAAGACGTATGATGATGTCACAGTGACATATTTTGTTTACATTGTTTAAACAGTAAATTATCTAATTAGTGTCTGGATTAGGCTTTAAGAGGCCCTATTATACTTATTTGGACATTACCTTTCCATTAGTGTGTAATATAGCTGTTTGAGCATGTAAAAGGTCTGCAAAGTTACAAAGCACAAATTCAACGCCAAAGGGAGTTACTTTCTCCCACAGAAAACACTGAACTGCGTGAAAGACATGGTTTGCAGTCCAGCCATTAATTCCGTGAAATAGCTATATCACTATGAGGCACATTTGCCTAATTCCCGCCTCAGGAGTGCACTGCTCAGGCCTACCATCCATTTAAAAATTGTATCCCCTTGCATATTTCACTCTGTCACATGGACTTGGATGTATGTCACTGCTTATGTTGTGCGAGTGTCCAATACCTTCAGGAAGACATGCAATGGGTTTAACTGGAACAACCTAAACCATTGATTACTTGGAGCGTGTTGCAGGCTGATGTCACTTTGTAGAATTATTTCGTGATTTTTGCACCTGAGAAAAATATTTTTTCGGAGATTGATTTCAGAGGATTATGTATAAATCATGTAGGTTTCATTTTTTTTTATTACAATGAATTGTTAGACAGAATTAGTCAGGATTTGCACAAATTAAAATATTAACATAACAATGAACACAGGCTATAACTGTGTGATAAACAGTTTAAGCTAGCTACAAATATTATGCTGTTAATATATATCTTTACTAAACTGCTTAATTGACCTAACTTCACTTCCATCATAAATTAGAGTTGTTTTGGGGAAGTTCAAATATGTTTTCGAGACAAAAATTCTTAGACATCAGGATATTTTGCAGGAACCCAAGTGCAGGTACGCTAAACAAAGAGCTTTTATGAAAAAAACTAAAACAAAATACAAACCAAAAACCCATACAGTAAAGTTAATAGAACCAATTTGAAACTAAGAAAATAAACAAGACACCAACTGGAGAAACAGACTAGGAATGACTGACTAACCAAACTCACAAAATTATCTAACAGACACAAGAAGGTAGAAGGCACAGTATGTAGAGGGAGAGCACCTGAGGGACAGGTGATGACAATCAACACAACAAGGATCAGATGAGGAGGTGAGGCAAGGGGGAATGAGGAGGCAGAGTAAGGAGAGCACATGGCTGACACAAACACAAACAAAGACATGTGCTCAAAACAAATGCACACATGGACCAAAACAGACAGAACTCAGAACAATACAAGTTGGGCAGTCCAGACTGGGTCTTGATGGTAGAAGAGCTTCAAAAAATTTGCAAACGACTATGAGCAATCAAACATAGTGGCCATATATTTTTTCCTTGTACCCAACAGCTGTGCTGAGAAGACTTCACTAAATCTTATAGATTAACACACTGTTATCTTGTCATTTCTCTCAGTCTGATGGGCTGCAATCTGACAGAGAAAAGTTGTTCAGCACTGGCCTCAGTTCTCAGCTCAAACTCCTCAAGTCTGAGAGAGCTGGACCTGAGTAACAATGATCTGCAGGATTCAGGAGTGAAGCTGCTCTCTGATGCACTGAATAGTCCTCACTGTAAACTGGAAATAGTGAGGTTTGTGTTTGCAGATTCATTAGTACATTGGAATATACAATACGAATATATTGTGGTTCATGGCTGTGACAATGAAACAATAAATGGCTCAGTGACTGTCACAACCCTTCATATCAAACTGTAGAGCATTCACTCTGTTATTACTGTTTGTTTTATAAAACTGCTTTTTATTATTGTTTCTTTATTTGTTTTAGATATGCAGCTTGTAGATTCACTGGTCAGTGTTGTGGAAGTTTGTCTTCATTTCTACAATCATCAAACTCCCTGAGAGAGCTGGATCTGAGTAACAATGACCTGCAGGATTCAGGAGTGAAGCTGCTCTCTGATGCACTGAAGAGTCCTCACTGTATACTGAAATTACTGAGGTTTGTGTTTGCAGATTCATTAGTACATTGGAATATACAATATGAATATATTGCAGTTCATAGCTGTGGTTACTGTGTACCAGTGGTTGACAGATATGGGGATTTATTGGCCGATATCGATATCCAGAGAGGAAGGTGGCCAATAGACTGATACAAGTCCGACATATCACACAATTTATTATAGTAACAAACATAAAATTGCTAAAAATAATAATAAGAAACTCTTATTTAACACTATATTTATTCAATTTCACACAAAACAAAAAGATAATATTGTATTTAATATTTTAAATGGTAGATATCAGTTTCTTCAATTTCTGTTTGGTCATCACATTTTAGTAATTTATTGATGAAAGTGATGAAATGGTTAATATATTAGGAAGTAGGAAAAAACAGTACATACAATAGTCCAGCAACAATGAATGGCATGTCCACGTTAGCAATCATATTTACTCAAAAATACAGAATCAAACCAATTGTACAAATAGTGCATAGTGAATAAAAAATGTACTTAAAGCACACGTGAAGCACTTTTATCTTGGACTGCATCCGAAAATGTAGGCAGCTCACTTGCAACCTAATCAGTTCATGGCTTAACTGACCGCTTTTTTGAATGAATTGAATGCTTTAGGAAACTGATCTCCAAACAGTTTGAAAAGCACCTTATTTTTATCGTTCCCAAGTATACAGCCTCCGGAGGTAGCATTTTCCTTGTTTCGGATGCAGCCTTGAAGTTGCACTCACATGCTCATGCAGATCCATCTCCTGACAGTTTAAACAGCCTGTATAACCTACTTCATGATTTGTGAATGAGAGGAACTTTTGATCCTGATACTGAAGTTTTTGATTCTGGCTGATGGAATACGTGATTCAGAGGAAGATATTAGATGAGTGATCGATGGGAATAAAACACTGGATTTATCTGTTTACATTTACATTACATTTACATTTATGCATTTGGCAGACGCTTTTATCCAAAGCGACTTACAGTGCAATTATTACAGGGACAATCCCCCTGGAACAACCTGGAGTTAAGTGCCTTGCTCAAGGACACAATGGTGGTGGCCATGGGGTTAGAACCAGTGACCATCTGATTAACAGCCCTGTGCTTTAGCCACTACGCCACCACCACTCCAAATGTTTAAATGAGATATGCACATATTTGCAGACAGTATATAATAGAAGTTTTATTGATATTTGCCTTTTATCATAAGAAAAGTTACAGGAAACTGTTGAGGACTGTTAGAATACGTGCTTCAGAGGAAGATATATGAGTGTTCATCAGCATGCTTGATCTGCTCAAGTTGTGTAAAGTTGGTTGTGGAGCGGAGGGGGGCGGGGCCGGTCGGAATATCGCGCGCCCGGTCCCCAATCAGCCTGATGAGGCTCGCGAGGGATAAAGGCGGCCGGTGACGATTGTTCGAGAGAGAGAATTACGGACATGTCCGTCATGTGTGTTTATGTTTGTGCTTTGAGTTTTATTAAATATGATTTATGTTGACTAGCCGGTTCTCGCCTCCTCCTTGCCCATCCTTCAACTGTTGTACATTGGTGCTGAAACCGGGAAGGAGGAGGATGCCCGTCGCAGAGTCCTCGACACTGCCGTCCACCCAGGGGCGTCGCTGCCATCTGCCGGGGGCGGAGTAGCCCGACCGCCGGATCGCGGGAATGCGGCCGTCGTCAGCGGGGCAAGTGGGGACTGGATACCCTGACCGCCTGGGCGAGGAGCCGCTGCGGGCGGAGGAGTGCCCTGCCGTCCCCAGAGGCGCGGAGGGGTCGAGGAAGACCGCCCGTCCGAGGGAGGAGGAAGAAACTCTCCGACCGCCCGGGCGGTAGAGCTGCTGCCAGGGGCGGAGAGTGTCCCCATTTGCCGCCAGAAAGCGAGGCGTTCTACCCGCTGGGGGTCGGCGGTTTCACTCCGGTTACGCCGGTGTTGGAGCGGCTGTCGTCCGCCTGAGTGTGGAGGAGTGTTCGAGGACCCACGTGACGGTACATCAGAGAACCGGTGAGTGAGCTTTTCTCTCTCTCCTCTCTCTCTCCCTGTCGCACCGTGTTGGCCTTTTCCTCGCCTATTTAGTTTTTTTTTGTTGTTGTTGTCTTCCCCTCCTGTCTCCTCCCAGGGCGAGGAAGGCGGGGATGACCACGCGGGCGCTAAGATACACCCGCCCCAGGGATGGGGGGTGTACGTCATGCCGGTGGCACCCGGCCTGAGATAACGCCGGGAGGAGTGTGGAGGCGGAGGCGGGGCGGTCGGAATCTCAGCGCCCGGTCCCCAATCAGCCTGATGAGTAGCGAGGATAAAGGCGGCGGTGGCGATTGTTCGAGAGAGAATTACGGACATGTCCGTCATGTGTGTTTATGTTTGTGCTTTGAGTTTTATTAAATATGATTTATGTTGACTAGCCGGTTCTCGCCTCCTCCTTGCCCATCCTTCAACTGTTGTACATTGGTTTATTTGGATATGCGCATATTTGCAGAAATGATAATAGTTTGATTGATATTTGCCTTTTTGTTGCTAGACAAGACAGCTCAAAGTTACAGGAAACTGTTGAGGAGAGAGAGGGAGAGTGAAACAGGCGAGCACTTTAACATGAACTCAAACGCGTCTGCCGCGGCTCTGTTATGTGGACTGTTTAAATGACACTATGTTGCACACCGGAGTATTGTTGTAGTTACACGATGGCATGTAACAACAAAACAAACCGTGACTAGTCATTTACATGTCTCATATGCTTCACGTGCAGGCAAGTGATTTTCATCGCCAAATGGGGAAATTTATTGGCCAACGCCGATCATTAAATATGTCAGAATATCATCCGATTTATCGGCCTTGGCGATGTTTCGGTCGCCCACTACTGTGTATTTGTGGATGCTTTTCGGTACCAAAGCAAAACACAAAAACAGGTTTCTGAACAACACTCTTTTAATAAAAAAGTCTACAAAACATTAGCAGCAGAACTAAGAACAAAAATATGCCATTGAGCAACACTTTAATTTAAATATATTAGTTTTTAATGATAAAAAAACTGAACAATGTATCCTTAAAGTAGTTTTGAACACTTATATAAGATTTGCTTCAACTTTTGCAATTTTTATTTAGTTTTTTACCAAGTACTAAAAAACAAAACCTAATTAAGAACTTGTTAACCGTTGCCAGAGCGCTGGCGCTCTGAAGCGTTTTTTTTTTTAAATAGTTCAAAGTTACTATCAGATTTAATGTTATTACCTTGACAAACTATATACATCATTAAAAAGATATAAGACTCAAGGTTCAGTATTTGACCACTATTGTATTCTGAGAAACTTATAGTGACAGTTATGTCTTAATTTGTGTCTGGAGGTATGTAATCAAAAAATGAGTTGATACATTTAATATGAATTATGAGCGTCAGCCGCTCTCATTCAGAAAAAAACTCCTGTGAGATCGTCATGACAGCTTGACAAAACAAGCGTCCCTCAGGGCTTTTAGCTCAAAAATGTGCAGATTTGGAGAAATATTGATAGATTCTCATAGGTTTACATCAGATTTATATAGACAGGAATCATATTTATTGAATATATACCCAAATGCGTCGATGTAATCATTATGAACGCTGGAGACTCTGATGTATTGTGTTATCAATCCATACTGGCAGCCTGAGGGCGCCGGCGCACTGTGCACAGTATAATAGTCCATATATGGAACACAAGAAGAAGTGCATTCCAGGAAGACCCTGACACAACAAAGCTATCAGAGATCGCTGTAACTGCAGATAAATATGTTTTGAAGACAATAAACATGATTGCAATGATATTTGATTTATCTGTGTTCTTCGAGCCATGTCAGGTATTTTCATAATAATAGATTATATTGATAATGTAATGCTAATCGATATAGACTTTATCATCGTGCAGAATACTATAAAATAATATATTTTCTGTCTGATTTTTTTATCTGAAGCCAAATCAGAGCACAAAAGGTTATTTAAAACACTCGACTTGTGCTATAAAGTAAGTTTTAGAGCACAAACATGGTTTTAATCTCATAAATTGTCATGTATTGATGGTGTGCTAAGCTAATATGCTAGCTAGCTTGGTGCACCTGCTACCTAGCTGTTATTTTTATGAATATTTTTAAATAGGACTGTTTGCTGAAATGTTTCTTTTTTCAAGAAGGTCATTTTATATAGTTTAAAATGTAAGGTGAGAACTTTGAGAACTTTCCCTAAAAGAGATTAGGGATTGAAACAGTGTGAATAGCCAGTCGTTAGTAATTATAATGCAGACAAAAGAAAAGCATATTTAGAGCCATAACCAGGCTGGAGAGGTGTGAATGTGTGCAGGGGAGACTGAGTCTGAATGGAGATCGTTTACACCACATAAATAAACAGAGAAAATAGACTGAATAGATGCTTAGAACATGACAATAAACATCAGTTTGCATTTTAGAGTCTAATCAAAATAAAGTCGTATGACATGATCTTGAAAAACATTTAACTAAATACAGAGTTTTAGACTTGTCATCTTCAGATTTTAAATATAACATGGTCAGACATGTTGCTTTAGCTGCAGTGCATTTCTAGATTGCTGCAATGCCAACTTCAATTTTATTTTCATGAAAATATTTCATAAAAATAAATTTCTAATAACTTGACAAAACTTTGAAGCTATTTATAACTATTTTTTTTCATTATGACAATAATTAATTCTACATTTACAATAAACTGCCAGGTGTCAGCTTTCAAATGGGATCATACTTTTGCTTTTAGAACAAATGGTTTATGAACTGTATCTGTTTCAGTTTGGGTATGCCATTTCTGGGGATTTTTCAAAAGTGGGGTTGCAGCTTAACAGGATAAACAAGCATACAGCATACTAATGTACAGCATACTAATGTGCAAAGTGCTCTCTTAATAAATAAAGCTGCATTTTGCCATTTTTCTTCATGATAAGAAATGCAAATGGACATATATCATATTATGATTAAATTTGCGAGCAATCGCGTTCTAATCTAACTGCATTAAGTGTGCCCGCGAGGGATGAGTTTCCCGAGGCAGAGTCTCTCTCAGCCGGGAGCAGTTTCAATTTCTCCCCCTTAGATCAGGACATTCGCACAACTCCTAGAAGAGGCACCGACCACACAGAGAAATGCCAGTTTCTGAATTTATAGTTATTAACATGATCTGCTTCTGTATTATTTGAACTTTAATAAAGCAATAACACATTACATTTGACTGCATTTAAGATTTAATGCCGGGATGTTTCCTTTAAAGAGCTCTGCCTCCGCTTATTCCACAACGGGACATGCTTCTGAATGTACTTTTTTTTTTAATGATTCCCGAATACTTTGGGAAATACATAAAATAAACTGTGAAAGTTTAAACTCACCTGCTTTATTTGCTTGAATAAATCCGTGTGTCTGTCTTTCATGTGATTTGTTAAGTTTGATGTTTCCCTTTTCGTCAGCCTCAAATTACCTGGCTTTTTCCACTTTTCATTACGATATGATTCAGTTGAGACTCCGCAGTAGCAGCAGCTGCTAATATGCTTGCCGCAATCTTTTGCTTGTTGTGAGCGTTCGAAAGTTCCCGCCTCTGCATGGGTACCGGGTAGACTCGGTACCCCGGTACCTTCAGAAATTCTGGTATCGTAAATAATTTTTTGTTTGAGTACCGACTTGGTACCGGGGTAGCGGTATTTTTGACAACACTATCCCAGAGAACTACTGAAAAAGTTTCATAATTCATACAAAACTAATCAATAACTAATGCAGGACAAATGACTAGCACTACATTAACATTTGAACTGCTACTGTAAACAAATACACAACGTTGTTTTCATTATCAATATGTAATAGCATAGCAGACTTATGATTTGGAAAAGCTGTCAATAATTTGCTTATGCTGTCTCCTAGAGAACTATTTATCAACTGAATAATTTTAAAGGAATGGATTTTCCAGTCGCAAACTTAATCTTCACTTAGTCTTACTCCACTGGCTATGCATCAAATTCAAAGCTTTGAATTTGGTCTTCAGGACAACCAGTGGAACAGCGCCCTCTTACACCTGGTGGTCCCATCACAACGAGGCACTTCACATTCATTCGCTTTCTCTGTCCCCCGGTGTTGGAATGAGCTTTCAACCACCTGCCGTTATGCTGAAACCATTTCAACATTCAAGAAAAAGCTGAAAACATATCTATCCTCTGAGCATGTAACCTGTCCTAAATAATGGCACTTACTATTTAAGAAATCTTTAAAAAAATCCTTATCTGTCTCTTTCTTCTGTGCTAGTTTCTGTACTATTATAGCAACACTTAGAACTTGCCAGTGTGATCCTGCAGGTACAGTTTACTTTTATATGACAAAGTGTTTATGTTCCTCATTTGTAAGTCACTTTGGATAAAAGAGTCTGCTTAATGACTAAATGTAAATATAGTTTATCTGACTTTTATGTGTGTGTTTGTGGATTTTCTTACTGTTGATGTGTGTGTTTTTAGAATATCTGACTGCTGAATGAACATTAATTTATATAGCTCTTTCCTGACACTATAATCAAAGCACTTTACACAGTGAACAGGGTACTCTACTCAACCACCACTAGTGTGCGCATCCACATGGATAATACGATGGCAGATATAGTGCACCAGTATGCTCACCCCACACCAGCTATTGGTGGAGAGGAGAGAGTTATTGAGCCAATTAGTGGCTGGGGATTATTAGGAGGCCATGATTGAGAAGGGCCAATGGGGGAATTTAGCCAGGACACTAGGGTTATACCCCTACTCTTTACGAGAAGTGCTTTAGGATGTTTTTAATAACCACAGAGAGTGAGGACCTGATTTTAACATCTCATCCAAAGGACAGTGTCTTTTTCCAGTATAATGTCCCCTTCACTATACTGGGGCATTAAGACCCACATAGACCACAGGGTGAGCACCCCCTGTTGGCCTCCCTAATATCTCTTCCAGTCGCAAACTTAATCTTCCCCAGGAGGTCGCCCATCCAGGTACTGACCAGGCTCGGCCTTGCTTAGCTTCAGTGGCAACTAGTCTTGAGCTACAGGTTAATATGGCTGCTGGTAAATGCTGATGTTTGTTTGTAGGTTATCTGACTGATGTGTGTTTGTAGGTTATTTGACTGGTTATATGCACGTTTTTAGATTATCTGACTGTTATGTATGTGTGTTTGTAGATTATCTGGCTGTATGGTGACAGAGGAAGGCTGTTGTTCTGTGGCATCAGCTCTGAGATCAAATCTCTCATGCCTGAAAGAGCTGGATCTGAGCTACAATCACCCAGGAGAATCAGGAGTCAGGCTGCTCTCTGAAAGACTCAACGATCCAAACTGCACACTGGACAAACTTAAGTATGTTGAGCTGTAAAACCCTGTTTATACCCATATTAACCCCTTAAACCCAGGCCCTAATTGGTCTTGAATTTATTGAATGGTCAGTGAATTCACTGAAATGCACCTGTATTTATTCCTTTTAAAAAATGTCAATCCTTAACAAATACACACAGAAGACATATATTTTTAATGTTTCATTATAATGAGGACTTTTTTGTAATCATTACATTTTATTTAGAATATAATTTATACTCATTTTAGGAAAACAATTCAAAAGAACAATCTTTAAGCATCTGTCACTTAACCCTTTCACACTTACTGGTGCATATTTGTGATGGTTTATGACTGGCACCCTTAGAGTAGCGTCACACATTTGTGTTTCTGCAGCAGTCAGTGATGTCAGATTCAAATCAGTTTTCATACCAACACTAAACTGCTCTGCCAAAGTGCCTGTAAATCATATTCACACAAACTGAAGCTCATACAGTCTTGGTATGAAGCAAATGGTATGATTATATTATGACATTATAATATACAATACAAATTACTACTATAAAAGTTTACAGCTCGTATGCAAACAGTCAACACAAAATTGGGATCAATGTTCCTTGCAGCCATGTCTGTTTACATTAGGTGATCGTTCTGTTGTCAATCACAAGTAACTCAAACAGCAACTCAATAGTCTTTTCAAGCACACAGTACGCTCATTGAAACAGACAGCCAAATTGTCGCAAAACATCAACAGCTCTCCTATATGCAGTCAACACATCAGGGAAATGCAATCATTCCAGTCCAGCCATCTTTGTTTACATTAGGTGACAATGTGTTTGTCACACACACACACACACACATATATGTTGGTACTCCTATCATAATGAGGACTCTCCATAGACATAATGATTTTTATACTCTACAAACTATCCCTGATAGCACACGTACATCAACCAGACGTCTATTTGATGTGTTTACATCTTAACAACATCTATTTTACATTGTTTGCTCATCTGCAATATGTCTATAATATGACAAATATTGTCTTGAATGTCAATAAGACATTCAGCAGATGTCTTTGAGACATTTATGATCTAGAATGTTGTAAATCTGATATTTAAGATGTTTAGTAGATGTTGCTTTCCAGATGAAAAGATCTAAAACAGACATCAGAGATGTACATATATTAAACCTGTAAACACACACAGTCACAAACATTGTTACTCCTATCATTATGTGGATTCTCCATAGACACAATGATTTTTATAATATATATTCTATCCCCTAAACCTAACCCTCACAGAAACATTTGGGATATTTACATTTAAAAAAAATTATATATTATGTACGTTTGATTTACAAGGACACTAGAGATGTCCTCATAAACCACATTTATAGCATAATACCTTCGTAACTACTTGTGTATAACCTAATAAAACCACCAAACACACACACACACACACACACACACACACACACACACACACACACACACACACACACACACACACACACACACACACACACACACAGTGTACAGACAGACCGTATTGATGATTTCTGACTATTTGTATGGCTATGTATAAAAGAGGAAGTAAAACAAATACAGTACAGTAGACAAAACCCATTTGTTTATATGTTTAGTATATACAGTATTTTTAAATATATTTTTATCTATAAATGTTTTAAAATGACAAATCAAGAATTCAGTATATTACTCGTCTACACTGTGAAGTGTCATGTGACCTCATTCTAACAGATTTTGCATTCTTTTGATATTTTGTGTGTGGACATAACTCACTCTGGGGGCATTCAAGGGAATTCAGAAACTACTCATGAAAAGGGAAAAACAAAATTATTCATGGTTTTTATTTAGAAAAACACTTGAGTCTCTGATATTGCTGCATGAAGGTGTTTTTTAAGCATTTTGTACATATTTAAACATTATTTTAATTATATTTGCAGTGTATTCTGCACACTTTCATTGGTCTGCATGTCAACAAAATATGAGACTCAGTTCCTAGATTAGTGTCACAAAATTTTGAACTTTTTTTATGGGGGGTGTAAACCCTGAACGTGGGATTATACCCCCTCTCAAAGAGACTGAATGTGATTCCATGTACTAAAGCCTAACCCAGCTGTCTCGGGCCATAATCACTAAATCATAAACCCCAACTCATAGCCAATGAACGACTGAATGTGATTCACCGGCATCATGCTGACAGATGAGGTAGCATAATTAAAATGACACCGTTATGATTGTTTTACAAACTTTGAGACTGTATATTATATTTGAGTCTCCAGTGCTGGAACAGGACTAAAACAAAGTGTGGATATCGGTCTGTCTATGTGAGACTGTAGTTTGAATAATCACTTTTCTTTGCATGATACATTGACTGCATTTATACGATAGCCGATGTCGGTGTTAGCTAGCTAGTCAGCTTTATCAATAGCTGTTAGCTAAATTTGGTGGATGATGACAGTAGCTGTTTATAAAATAGACTGTACATTATAAATATGTTGACACAATTCAGTATTGATCTGATTCATCACAACTGACATTTTGATATATCGATGCGCTATTGTTTTATAATAATAGAATATATATATTTTCTGTATAACCAAGTTACGTTACACTAATGAATGTGTCTTTTTGCATTATCTTGAACATTGTCTAGCATTTATTTCATGTGTTATTGTAGTTTAGCTAAAATGACACAGATCAATCCTTATGGCTCAATATGTCACATGCTTTGCAGTTATGTAAGTTTACCTGTCCAATAAGAAAAACACCAATTCAGGGTCAGTTTTGATCCCCAAAACCAAACGAAGGTCCATCCAGGAATCAAATGCCCTGCCGCTTTTCACTCTAGTTTTCACTCGACCACGATCACATTCCCGCTTAGCCAGACGGGATTCAGTAGATCAATGTTTTTTTGGCTTACTCAGAGTTTGTGTTGGAGTCGGTGTTGTGCTGGGACGTTTGCTGGATTCATCTCTAAGATAATGTTATCTAGTGTTGCAGTTTGATGTCACTGTTGAATAGTGGAAGAGAAGCACTGAGGCTCTCGGGAGCGCACATAAACGTCACATATTTGTGATTTTCCCGGCAAAAGCGACCCACTCCCTTCACATGAAAATCAGTCTACAGGCTTTAATAGGCAACCTAGGAAGTCTGTGAAGGGCTCATTTTATAAGTTGTGTTACAAGCCGTTCACACATTGGCAAAAAAAGGTGCTGCTTTCTTGATATAACCAAAATATTGTTGAAATGGTTTTGCTGTATTTGGTTGGGTAAGACTTTCCCTTTTTATTCGATGGGGAACACAGTGGACAGTGACAGTGATTCAGGGAAAAGGTCTTTTAGACCCTTAATTCAGTTTTCTTGCCTTGACAGTAAAAATCAATTCTATATCAAAACTGCTATTCAAATAAAAGTGAAATGTTCAAATCTTACCGATCATAACAGAAGCAGCATCACTGGTAAATGATGCAAGAGTGTCTGCAGGTCTGCATTTCTCTGCTGTAATGATGTTGAAGATGGTTTCTGTAATAGTTGCAGCATCTCCAGTAGGGATGTAACGGTTTAACAGTTTCACGATATACCCCAGTTTAATAATAGATGGTTTTCACACCATAGACATTCTTATTCACAGTATTGCATGAATATAAAATCTGTTTAAATATAAAATCTGAACTTTTCTAAAATCCAAATCAGTTTAATGATGACATCATCAGATACATTTGATAAATTGTGATTTCCTCATTTACAGTGAATGGACACTTCATTTAAAGCCATGTCACGGGCTCATCTCACCACAAAGACATGTCGGAC
>NC_068285.1:1799965-1804540 GCF_025860055.1 Xyrauchen texanus
GGTTTTGACAGGGGTTGGTGAGGATTGTGGAGAGGTAGTCAGATTTGGCAGCAATGAGGGCATCTTTGTAGGCAATGATATGGAGTATCACACTGATCTCACACTGGATTCAAACACACACACACACACACACACACTGGTTCAGTGATTGTTGTGTTTTAAGTGTTTTTTCTCTTCTTGTGTTCAGATGTCTGTGATCTCACACTGGATTCAAACACACACACACACACACACTCACACACACACACACACACACACACACACTGGTTTAGTGATTGTTGTATTTTAAGTGTTTTTTCTCTTCTTGTGTTCAGATGTCTGTGATCTCACACTGGATTCAAACACACACACACACACACACACACACACACACACACACACACACACACACACACACACACACACACACACACAAACACTGGTTCAGTGATTGTTGTGTTTTAAGTGTTTTTTCTCTTCTTGTGTTCAGATGTCTGTGATCTCACATTGGATTCAAACACACACACACACACACACACACACACACACACACACACACACACACACACACTGGTTCAGTGATTGTTGTGTTTTAAGTGTTTTTTCTCTTCTTGTGTTCAGATGTCTGTGATCTCACACTGGATTCAAACACACAAACACACTCACTCACACACACACACTGGTTCAGTGATTGTTGTGTTTTAAGTGTTTTTTCTCTTCTTGTGTTCAGATGTCTGTGATCTCACACTGGATTCAAACACACACACACACACACACACACACACACACACACTGGTTCAGTGATTGTTGTGTTTTAAGTGTTTTTTCTCTTCTTGTGTTCAGATGTCTGTGATCTCACACTGGATTCAAACACACATGCTCACACACACACACACACACACACACACACACACACACACGCACACACTCACGCACACACACACACACTGGTTTAGTGATTGTTGTGTTTTAAGTGTTTTTTCTCTTCTTGTGTTCAGATGTCTGTGATCTCACACTGGATTCAAACACAGCACACACTGAACTCATTCTGTCTGAGGGGAACAGGAAGGTGACATGTGTGAGAGAGCGTCAGTCATATCCTGATCATCCAGAGAGATTTGATGTGTGTCCTCAGGTTCTGTGTAGAGAGAGTCTGACTGGACGCTGTTACTGGGAGACTCAATGGAGTGGAGATGTTGTTATATCAGTGTCCTATAAAGAAATCAGCAGGAAAGGAAAGAGTTATGACTGTTGGTTTGGACTCAATATAAACTCCTGGAGTCTGGAGTGCTTTAATAACACATTCACTGTCTATCACAATAAAAACAGAACTGTCATACGTCCCCTTTCACACGACTTTAAGAGAGTAGGAGTGTATGTGGACTGTCCGGCCGGCACTCTGTCCTTCTACAGCGTCTCTGACACACACACACTCACACACTTACACACACTCAACAGCACATTCACTCGACCCCTCTATGCTGGATTTAGAGTTTATTCTGGTTCCTCAGTGTGTGTGTGTGAAATGGATCATCAGAGACACACACACACAACTGGATGAGTGAAATATACTCACTGTATCTCACATCAACACAACTCCAAACTCTTTCTAGAAATCATTTCATCAATTAAACTGATTGAATTCAATACAATGACAGTACTTTGTGTCTCACTGTGATGTGATTGAACTTATTTACTATCAGATTCAATAATAAAAATAATGATTTTAAAATCCCAAATACTTCAAATGAATAAATGAGTCTATATATGAACTCTTTATTAAACACACGGACGGCACATTCAGATACTCATTGTTCCCTTTACAAAAAGCTTCACTACGATGTTGCGCTGCTAAGCGCTAGGGGAACAGCTCTAGCTGTGAGCCGAGCTGAATAATGTGTGGAACACGTCAATGGACATTGACTGGAATTTATAGCCTCGGCTGATGTAATCATTAGATGCACCTGAGGCCAGGCTATAAATGGATACGTCACCAGGTGTCGTCAGAAACTCTTTTTTCAGAGCGATTCTGTTTCTGTGTGTTTCACACACCCTGTCAAAACTTTCTTTCCTCTGTTAGGAGATAGAATCAGTTAGGCAGTGTGCAGTGAACGTTGTTCTATTTTCTCTTCTGTTTAGAAAATATTGTATATATCTATTTCTAAAAAAAAAAAAAAAGAGAGAATGACTGAAAGCCGCAAACGGTGCGTGTTCCCCTCTTCTCGCTCTATAGCTGAAGACGGCACACATCAGTTTTTGCTGTTTGTTTGGGGGTAAGAGCACGCTGCTCTCGCGTTGCAGCAGGGCGGGTTCGAGCACTGCGATTTGCTTTAACAGGCAGAGTGCGTCGTGCTCGCCTCGCTTGCTTCCGGAGTCAGCACTCACGAAAAGATCGTTCGTGGGGCTCGTGCATGGATTTGGCTGAGGAGCAAGAGACGGGTTGATCCTTTCTCTCACTCTCTCCCCAAACCCAGCTGGTCCTTCACATGATCTCGAAGTGCGTTCCGACGCTTCTTCGGATCATGAGGTGGATCGCTATTCTCTTCCGCCTCCGAGCTTTCCGTCCGCGATAAAAAAAATCTACGGAGGAATTGCTCGATGTTGTTACTCGTGCGGTTGCCAGATTGGACTGGCCACGCGAAAAGAGACCCCCAAACGCTCCAAATTAGGAGATAGATTTTATCTTCCAGTCTAAGAAAGGGAACGCCTCATGGGTACCTTCCCTTTCTTTGATAACCTCCACGAAGAGCTTTTTAGCTCATGGAGAACCCCTAAAAAAAAATAAAAAAAATAAATAAATAAATAATAATAATAATAATATATATTAAAAAATATATATATATATTTTCTTCCCGTGTTCACATACCCTCGACGTCATCATATTCGACTATCGTGGGTGCTGAGGCACGGGGGTATTCAGTAATGCTGCCGGTCGAAGAGACACTTGCGGGCTATCTCTCGCCGGGCTCGGCATCGTCACTTAAGAAGCCCTCTATCCCCTCAAAGCCTTGTAGGACAACCTCCACTTTAGTGGGAGGGGCTTATCAAGCGGCAGGTCAGGCTGGTGCTGCTCTGCACACTATGCTGTTTTTTCAGGCGTACCAGGCTGACCTCCTGGACGACCTGAGTGTGGGTTCTGCGCTTGACGAGCAAGCCTCAGACCCACCTCGGTCCTGACTGAAGGGAGGCTCAAAAGCAAAGCATGGCGAGTCGTGCTCCTCCTCCCAGGGATTGGGGACAGTCTTGCTGCCCTCGCCAGCCCCCGAAGCAAGACCTCAGGACCATACATTTTAGTAAGAGAAAACCCTGACGGTCTTGTGCCTAGATTAGGGGGTAGCTCCCCTCGGGACGGGACGCGTGCTTCACTTCACCCCTCCCGGTACCCCTCGAAGCCCCTCCATTCCGCCACCTCTTGGTGTTTCGGGTTGCAGAGGCTTAAGTCAAAATTGGGTGTTTTAGCTGTTCCTGCATTTTATTCAGTATGCGAAACACCCGACAACCCTCAACAGGAAGTGTTAAAATATAATACCCATCTCAGAGATCCTGGCAGCGTGGAAACTTCTGCGGATATATTCTTTTCTGTGGGTCTTATAAGAGCGTCAGGATTTAATTCTCTCGCCGCTTTTCCGTGTTTCAACGGCGTGTTCTCACTACCGTAAGCCGGTTTCTTTTTTGTAAAACAAACAAAAAAAAAAACTCAATCTCCTGGTTAAAGGGGCCATGGTATGTGTTCCCCTTCCAGAGAGAGAGTTAGGTTATTACACTAAATACTTCCCGTTTCCCATGGAGGGTGAGGGGTGGCATCTGGCTTAGATCTTAAAGCTTGAACTACCCATGGGTGTTCAAGTCCAAGATATGCCTGTCAAGACGGTCGTGTCTCAAGCCCTACAACTCGTTTGGCTGGTCACCATCGATCTTATGACACACTTCTATACTTCATTTAGAAGTTCTGCCACAACATGGAAAGTTCCTGAGGTTCACTTCCGGGGGCGAAGTTTTCCAGGGTCAGGTTCTTTCACTCAGCCTAGCCCTTTTTTACCCGCACATTCACAATGCATGATGTAGCGCTGGCTCGCTTGCGACTCGGGGCATCTGCATTCTGAATTACGTAGGCGACTGGCTGATCCTAAGCGCAGTTCCAGGAACTGGCAGTTCAGCACAGGGACATCGTCTTAGCTCATCTGTTTCTCTGGGGTTGAGGCTCAGCGCCAAGAAAAGTGTCCTCTCTCCCACTCAGAACACTGTCTATCGGGGCATTGTATGGAGTTCAATCACAATCGCGGGCACAACTGTCTCCCGCTAGGATTGAGTCCATTCAGATCACCCTGAGCAAAGTCAGTCTAGGTCAAGGTTGCACTGTTATCAGTATCAACGATTTCCAGGTCTCAGGGCTGACAGCGTCCACGGTGATCCCTCTGGACCTTCTGCTCATGAGACCGTTTTTGTTGTGGCCAAAAGCCAAGGGATTTCTTCCAAGGGCCAAAACCCCTGGGCTAAATAGGGTTCTAGCGCCTCAGGCTTCGTTCCCTTTCTATGTGGTTCAGACCCGGTTTTCTGCCTTGGGTCCCACTCTAGAGTGCGTCTTGTTGTCGCTGA
>NC_068285.1:1805040-1852301 GCF_025860055.1 Xyrauchen texanus
GAAGGCCTGAGAGAGTTTCATTTGTTCTGACTCTATTGCAGCTCTTAATAGTTTCAATTCAAAAGAAACAATAAGAGATGATTTATTGATGGAGATATTTATGATAATGCTGAGAATACAAAGAGTTGTAATTAATGTACAGTTGTGTTGGGTTGCTGCTGATGTTGGTGTGGAGGGTGATGAGATAGCAGATGGGATGCAAAGAGAGAGTTGAAATTAAAGGACAATGAAATAATGAAAGTTTGGAAAAGATGAGGCCAAATGGAAGAACGGCAGTGAGGGAATCAGTAGCAGAAGAAGTGGGACACAGATAGCAAACAGAAATCAATTAAGCTGAAGACTCTCAAAGGAAAATGCAGAAGAGAAGAAGTGATTCTTTCAAGATTAAGACTCGGACATACTGGATTCAAATCCTTTATTTAATGGCAAAGTGTATATCAGATAAATGTGATGTTTGTAATGTTCCTGAACATGTTGAGCATGTCATAATGAGGTGTAATAAATATCATTCAGAGAGGAACATTTTATGTGATAAGATGTCTGAGCTGGAACGAGGATGAAATTTACAAGAGATTTTAGGGATATGTGAGAAAATGAGGGAATGTTGTAAATCTCTCTTTACTTTTCTTAAAGATACAGGATTTATTTATTTATTGAGTAAACTGAAGTTCATAAAGGCCTGATGTTGCACACTTCAGTACAGCAGATGGAGGATGAATCTAAACACGTTGTTTTGTGACCGTCATTAAACTCAGAGAGAAAATGCAGTGAGGTGTCAATCAGAAATAAAGCACTGAAGAAGAGAAAGAAAACTGATTCCTTCAAGTCTCAATACTATATAAGAGATCTCAGGCAGTTGTTAGAAAAGTATTTCGGGCTGCTAAAATAATTTACTGGAGACCATTTTGTGATGAAATTGGTGAAAGTTTAAATATTAGTGATTTATGGGGCATGATTAGAAAAATGTTAGGGATTGAAAAATACAGAACAGTACCGGTAATAATAGATGGCGATAAATATCTCATTTCTGATAGTGGAAAAGAAGAAGCATTGACAAAAGCATTTGTTCAAATACATATAAATATTAATATATCACAGGATATGAAAATACAAAGAGAACAAACTATGAGATAAAATACTGATATCATGGTCCAAAAGGGTCTTCTGGATGTATTTTGGATGTAGATTTGACATTATATGAACTTAAGCAGGCATTGTCAGGTATAAGACATACATCTCAAAAGCGATATATGCATGAAATGATAAAGCATCTATCAGATATATCATTGAATAATATATTACATCTTTTTAATAAGGTGTGGAAATTATGAAAGCTCTCAACTTCTTGGAAACATGGAGTAATTGTTCCTATAGCTAAACCAGGGAGGAACCATTCCATAGCAGCTAACTATAGAAGTTCAGAGGCTAAAATGAAAAATGACATACTGGAGTACATTAAAGGGACGTGCTGAAAAGCAGCTAAAATGCACAAAAAGAAGCTCAGAACATAAGAATAGATAACATTAATATCAGTTCCACAGTGGCAGTGCCAATAATACCACCCTGACTTTTCCCAATGCCAGCCGTTGATCTTCAGTTGTTAGATAAGATGAAAAGGGAAGAAATATTTCAAAGTATATAGTTGTGAAACAGCATTTGGGACATGAATATTACAATAGTATTCAAATCTATACAGATTCTGGACAAACGGCAGCAGCTGTTTATATTCCTCACTTTAAATACAGTATTGTAAAGATGATCTTTGAGTGCTGCTTGTCTCTATCATGAGAAAAAGGCTCCACTGACAGCAGTAAAAGACACATTTGATAAAGTTTAATTACAGGACACAATTGTCCAGCATCTGCAAAGAGCATCAAACACTAGCACGGGTGCAATAACATGCTGTATTCTTACAAAGATTAATTGCACAAGTTAAATATTTATTTTTTATTTACGTTTAGCAGAGAAATAATTTACAGCACAAATTATGGTTACTCCAGTGAAGCTTGTGCATCAGCATTAGATGTAAATGTTCTGCCCCTTACTGAAACAGGAAATATGATTGGTTAAAATATCCAAATATGTTCTGATTGGTGGATCATGTTAGTCTGTGTTACCTGTGCCATCAGTTGCACTCCCACCTACCGCCGCTCCTGTGCAATTAGAGATAAACTTTGTGCACTTAAATACATTTTTTTTATAAATAGTAGATTGAAAAAATTTCGGGTCAAAAGGCTACTCATTGTTCTGGTGGCCATACTTATCATTACTTATTTCAGGTGGGCATACGCAACATCCTTAGAAAGATAGGTGGGCGTTTGGCGTTTTTCTGTGTATTTTGTCAGGGACGTGCACAGACATTTTGAGGGGCAGGGGCAAGTGAAAAAAAGGGCACTTCTCATAATTACGTATTTTTTTTTTACTTTTTTAAACAAAAAAGTATATATATTAACACAACTCTGACTTCCTTTTTAAAAAAATTATTTTTAAAAGTTAATTAATTTTATCTTCCTCAAACTCAACATTATCCACCGTTTCCCCCTCTATAGTCTCTTCCTCTTCACCACAGTGATTTCCTGATGATCTTTGTAATCTGTGTCAGTCATTGCCTCTATAACCTCCTTTTGTCTTTCAGTTGTCGTTTTAGATATTTCAACTGCTCTCTCAGGTGTAACACTTTCAACAGTTAACTGTTCTCTCTTGGGTTTTGCTTCTGATACCTGGTTTTATCCACGCATTTAGTGATTTGCTACTCTTGGCTGTTTCCTGGCGCTCCTTCTCTTTCCTTTTCTGTATCCTTTCTTTTTTTTGGCATTATGCTGCCTGCAGGCATGATTAAAATTAATTGTTTAAATACTTTTTGTTTCACAAGCAAAATAACTTTTTAGCTGCCTTCACACAAGCATCAGAATACTGAATTGCCTGAATGTTTTAATCAAATATATAATATGTAGGCTACATAAGAGGGAGCGCTTCAGAACTCCTGACCCGATATTTATATACACTATTCAATAAATATATTTGCTTGCAGGGAAGCTGTGCGCATTCTGCGCAAACAGGAATATATATTATTTAAAAAAAAGCACCCCAGAAAAAAGGGCACTTTCTCTCCAGGAATAAAAAGGGCAGGTGCTCAAGCCCCTTTTGATGTCTATGTGTGCACGTGCCTGCATTTTGTGACAAGAGCAGGAAATTACACGACGAGAGAAACAGTGAAAAGGTTTGACAGTTTTTGTTCCACTGAATCGTCTGAAACAATCAATAAATTCATTGTGAAGTATTTTGTAGGTGATATTCTAGTCAGTAAAGAGGAACATCAACAGTTCTTGACAGGTGAGTACTGAACTGCTGTTAAACAGCGAGGTTAAGTTAGTTTTGTTTTTGATGTTTCAGTCACATTCAGTGATGGGGAGGGTCTCAAGATGGCGGAGTGAACAGTCGTAAATTGATCAAGAGTGATAATAATTGTTATTTTTAATTGTAATTTATTATTAGTAGCTGCTAAAAATCATCAGAGAGGTACTTTCTTATTTGCGGAAGCTAACTTCAGTAAGACATCATAATGCAGAAATCTGTAGACACGTCGAGTCTGCTGCAGAAGAAAAAAGACTTGAAGTCACTCTTATACTTGCAAAGCGAAAGATGGAGCAATGTGTAACTCTGACCCAAACACCCCAACAAAACATCCACAGAAAAAGCCACGAACGATGATGGATGTGAGTCTCTAAGTGAAATGCAAGAAAACATCTTTCGTATCTTGACTGTGAAAATCGATGAAAGAGCGAATCAAACTGACATGGCAGTAAAATCTCTGTTTATTAATATATGGTTTGATAATAACATTGTATTAGTCAGTTAATGAACAGTGATGGAGGTTTGTCATCATACACAGATTTGCTGAACAAGTTTAAAATCCCAATTACACTTTTAGACGATTGTGATGGACGCTAAAAATAATACACACAAAGATATTTTATCTTCTCAAGAATAACTGCAGCGAAAACCCTTTGATTATTTCATATAAATAAATGTAAACATCTTAATAGACAAAGTTTAAAATAATTGCATTAGAAATGTCATAAAAATAATGTTACATATCCCCAGCTAGATTTTTCATTTTATAAATGATTTTAAACAATACTGTAATCTTTTGTATAAGTGTAAAAATAAAAAAGCTTCCAGGGCTTGTAATATTGTTTGCAAATTCAAAATGGATAAATAAATGGCATCTTATCCCTTTGTTTATTTGTTTTGTTTTTTAATACTCTGGGATTATTATTTGTATTTGTTAATTTTTCTGTATCTTATTATTTGAATAACTGTATTATTTGTACCTGAGATGGAAATTATACAATGTTTAATGTGTGGGATTTTCTCTTGATGTTTTTATGTTAATATGCAGTTTAAATAAAGAAATAAAGAAACATTCAGCGATTATCGGCGATAACTCTTAAACGACTTTCTAAAATAATATTACTGTAAAACATGGAAACTAATAATATTCTTCAAGCTTGTTTTCATTATTTTCACTCGATATTATGAGCATTTGTCTGCAAAATCCGTCGCAATGTGAGTTACCGATATCTAATCACAGCAGAACAAACAGATACTGAGACTTTTGCTCTTTTATCTGAATTGTCAGTATGTGTTCAGTTTCTTTGGCACTGAAATGTTATTTCTTCTATTGACTTGAAACGTTGCTTTGTTTTCTTCTGTTGAGTCTTCTGATGTTTTCTCTTTATGCTGGTGTTTAACATGTCATAAAAGCTGACAGTCTGCAATTGAACCTCATTGATTCATTTCTAATGGAATATTCTAGAGGACAAATAAAAACAAATATGTGTCAGTATTGAACAAATAAACACGCCACAAATATAGATGATGTCCCGTTTGTTGACAGGTGTTCAGTGGACTGTTCAGATGATGTCATGGACTCCACAAAGGATCTCAGTGGACAGACAGACACAGGGAAGGTCAAGAGGTCAGAGGATTTCAATGCTTTAATAAAATACACTGATAGATATTTCTGATATGCTGCACAACACTACAGTATAAAAACACTGAGGAGAAATGAGAACAGACTGGATTATCTCAAGTATAAACATGTGAAAACAGCTTTAGGGTAAAGTGAGATCTACAGTCAGATGACAGTGAGACCGGTTTGATTCAATCACAGACAGAACTGGAGAAATGTACATTATTTAGGATTGGGGTCAAAGGTAATTTGTGTGTATGTAAACGTACATTTGATAATTTAATTCTTGTGAAAACAGTTTTTCAGAAAGCAGCACATTGCATTGTATAGTGTACATCAATTCTGTGCATTTATTGGCATGTAAATTTGAAACTCTTCAGTCGTAGCTGAAAGTTATTCGGCCCTCGTAAAAGAGTCCCCCTTCATCCACTAGACAGACAGATAAACTCTTCCACAAGTGAGTTGAACTGAAGCATGGATTTATTAGCACACCACCACTTAGGGTTGCCACCTGTCCTGTAAAACAAGGGATCGTCCCATATTTAAAGATAAAATAATGCATCCGGTATTGAATCAATACATGATGTGAATTTGTCCCGTATTTAAGATGGTCAGATGGCATCATGGTGAAATCGTTCCAGATCTGCAATTAAACATTGATTTAAGTTGGAAAATGTCTCTTCAGTGGGTAATACTGTGGAGGGTAAGGGACCATCTGAAATGTTCACAAATGGTGGTAAAACTGGAGTTCCCCTTCTGTCGCTCTCTCCACGTTGTGTTGGAGAAGTGACACTAGGGGTCTCTCTTGAGCGCCGATATCCACCTCTGATCTATGAAAAAAGGCCAATGAGAGTTGGCAGCCAGTATTTGCATGTCCCGCCCCCGGACATACGGGTATTTAAGTGGCGCAAATACGGGAGTTCATTCAGAAAATTTCTTCGGAGCCGATGGTCTGTCTGCAGTTTGCTGCAAGTTACACACCACTAACGTTCCTGTTTCCTCTGACGATCTGCATGCTGTTGGATTTGACGGCGCACAACAGCGGCTTTCTCCTACTTTGGACGGCGTGCATTGTTGCCCCTGAGCGCTTCGACAGCGCAGACACACACACATATTGTGTATTAAAAGAGTTATTTCCCTTAAAAGAGTGAATTTCTCTAAAAGAGCAAAACATAGCGGCGTTGAACGTCCTTTTCAGGACGCGTCTTTTTTAAGATGCCCTTCCGCCCCTGTGTTGTTCCTGGATGCGGTAGAGTGCTCTCCACTTCAGACGGCCACAGGCGCTGTCTCGTGTGTTTGGGCCGCGATCACACTGAGGCGGCGTTTGTGGATGGCTCATGTTCTCACTGCAAGAACATGACCATGACCACGTTGCGGTCGCGGCTTGCTTTCAACAGAGAGCAAGCCACCCCAGCTGCACCCCGCATTGCTCCTTCTTCCCACGGGATTGAGGACGATGCGGTTGGCGCTGGGGGCGATTTGGGGCGGCAGCGGGTGCAGTTTCGCCGGTAGCCCCCGCGAACCTCCCGTTCCCCGACACGCTCGCTGGTCCCCGTCTACGCTCGCGGCGATAACGGCTCGCCTCACGGCCCGGCTGTCTATCCTCCCGAGCCCGAAGCAGATGAGCTTGCCGCTGCATCGGAGAGTGTGATGTCTGATGCCGAGGACTCCCCTGGACTGCCGCCTTCGGGCCAGCAGGCCCAGGCTGAGGCCGACGCTCAGATGTCTGACATGCTTTCCCGGGCCGCCGTGAGCGTGGGGTTGGATTGGAACCCTCCATCCTCCCCACAGCCTTCACGGTTGGATGACTGGTTCCTGGGGACAGCGCGCCGTTCGCGGCCACGCATCCCCCCATTTCCACACCGTCGAGGACTTCGCCCAACAGTTCTCCGCGGTGAAGAAGCACATCATGCCCCACCGCACACCTGCCGCTACGGGCCCTGCCCCGTCTGCCCGCCGAGGGCGTCCCCCTGCGACGAAACCAGCTCCTGCTCCGCCTCAACCCGGGCCCAGCTCTCAGCCCCAGCGTCGAGCACCCCGCAGGCGGCGCACGCCCCCTGTCTCACGAACCCCCTCTAGGACCCGGAAGACTCCCAAGCGTTCCTGAGACAGCCGACCCAGAGCCCAAGACATTAGCTCCGGAGGTGGTAAGACCGCTCCGTCCCCTGGTGGAGGGCCGGGAGGAGAATCCTTTGTTTTTTCATTTGCCACACCCCCTGACGGGGGCTGTGGTACTCACATTCTCAATAAAAGAGCTATTTCCTTTGCCTCTGGGTCACCTGGCCCGCAAATACCGTTCTCACGGCAATCTGCTTTCATATTACGACAGTCCCGGTACACCGGACGCGGCGATCCCGCCTTCCACCTGCCTACGACTGCCCCCCGGCCAGCCGGTTCAGACGAGTCCAGAGGACGTCAGCAGACCTCCTCCTTAGTCACGAACCCGCCCCCTGCCGGGTGCGCGGAGCAAGGTAAGTGCTTTTTGTCTATTCTCAGCACCCCAGCCTCAGGCCGCAATGAAGCCGCCCGACGCTGCATTACCTGTTCCGCCCCGCTGCGAGGCCCCGCCGGGTACGTCCAAAATACTCGTCCCTTTGGTGCCCCTAGCGCAGAGCTGGGAAGCGTGGTTTTCACTTCCCAACGCATCACGCTGGCTGCACCGGACCATTCGACTCGGTTACGCAATTCAGTTTGCCCGGCTCCCGCCCCCCTTCAGGGGCGTCCGCTTTTCCGCAGTACACGGCAAGCATGCCAGTTCCCTGCGCACGGAAATCGCGACCCTCTTAGCCAAGGGCGCGGTAGAGCCCGTCCCTCCAACCGAAATGAGGAAGGGTTTCTACAGCCCTTACTTCATTGTACCCAAGAAAGGCGGCGGCTTACGACCAATCCTGGACCTGCGAAGTTTTCAATCGGCCTTGTTAAAACTCCCGCTCAAAATGCTCACGCAGAGAAATATTCTGGCTGGCGCTCAGCATCTAGATTGGTTCGCAGCGGTAGACCTGAAGGACGCGTACTTCCACGTCTCAATTCTGCCACGACACCGACCCTTCTTACGGTTCGTGTTCGACGGCCAGGCGTTTCAGTACAAAGTCCTCCCCTTCGGCCTGTCTCTGTCCCTCCCGTCTTCACGAAGGTCGCAGAGGCGGCCCTTGCCCCGCTATGAGTAGCCGGCATCCGCAGAGACCAGGTGCTCCGGCACCTCAGCCGTTTGGGTCAACTGGGAAAAGAGCAAGCTCACTCCGGTTCAGAGCATCTCTTTTCTCGGGTTGGAGTTAGACTCAGTCTCAATGACAGCACGTCTCACGAGCGAGCATGCTCAGTCGGTGCTGGACTGCCTCGCTTCCTTCAAGCCAGGCACAGTGGTCCCTCTAAAACTTTTCCAGAGGCTCCTGGAGCATATGGCGTCCTCCGCGGCGGTCGCGCCGCTGGGGTTGATGCATATGAGACCACTCCAGCACTGGCTCCAGACTCGAGTCCCGAGACAAGCATGGCACCACGGCACGCATCGGGTAAGGATCACCCCCGCCTGCCTCAAAACACTCTGACCAGACCTCTGCTTTTTACGGGCAGGAGTGCCCCTGCAGCAGGTGTCCCGACACGTTCTGGTCACAACCGACGCCTCCCGGTCCGGGTGGGGTGCCATGTACAGCGGGCACGCAGCAGCGGGCCATTGGAAAGGGGCCCCGCTGCGTTGGCACATCAACTGCCTGGAGTTGCTGACCGTCCTTCTTTCTCTCAGGAAGTTCCTCCCGTTAGTTCGGGACAAACACGTCCTTGTGAGATCGGACAGCACCACGGTGGTGGCATACATAAATCGCCAAGGCGGCGTACGCTCCCGCCACATGTCACAACTCGCCCGCCGTCTCCTCCTATGGAGCCAGCAGCGACTCAGGTCGTTGCGTGCCACTCACATCCCCGGCAAGCTCAACGTCGTAGCGGACGCACTATCACGACAACGCCTGCCCGGCGGGGAGTGGAGGCTTCACCCCCAGTCGGTCCAGCTGATTTGGGAACGGTTTGGCAAGGCCCAGGTAGACCTGTTTGCCTCCCAGGAAACCTCCCACTGCCCGCTCTGGTACGCCCTAACAGAGGCTCCCCTTGGGACAGACGCGCTGGCACACAGCTGGCCCTCGGGGCTGTGCAAGTACGTATTTCCCCCAGTGAGCCTTCTTGCACCGGTGCTGTGCAAGGTCAGGGAGGACGAGGAGCGAGTCACGTTGGTGGCCCCCTACTGGCCCACTCGGACTTGGTTCTCGGAACTCAGACTTCTGGCAAATTCCCCTGAGAAAGGACCTCCTCTCTCAGGGACAGGGCACGCTCTGGCACCCGCGCCCAGACCTCTGGAACCTCCACGTCTGGTCCCTGGACGGGATGCGGAAGAGCTAGCCGGCTTACCGGCGACCGTTGTGAATACAATTAACCAAGCCAGAGCCCCTTCTACCAGGCGCCTTTACGCCCTAAAGTGGCGCTTGTTCGCAGATTGGTGTTCTTCCCGAACTGAAGACCCGCAGAGATGCGCGATTAGGTCAGTGCTCCTGTTCCTACAGGAGAGGCTGGACAGGAGGCTGTCCCCGTCCACCCTCAAGGTGTATGTTGCCGCCATTGCCGCCCACCACGATCCTGTAGACGGCAAGTCTTTGGGTAAGCACAACCTGATCCTCAGGTTCCTGAGAGGCGCCCGGAGGTTGAATCCCTCCCGGCCAGGCCTAGTTCCCTCCTGGGATCTCTCGGTAGTCTTGGCAGGACTCCAGAGACCCCCCTTCGAGCCGCTTGAATCAATTGGACTCAGGGCCCTCTGTCTTAAGACGGCCCTGCTGATCGCGCTCGCCTCTATCAAGAGGGTCGGGGACCTGCAAGCGTTCTCTGTCAGCGACACTTGCCTGGAGTTCGGTCCGGCAGATACGTCTGTGATCCTAAGACCGCGACCGGGCTATGTGCCCAAGGTTCCTACCACACCATTCCGAGATCAGGTAGTGAACCTGCAAGAGCTGCCCCGGGAGGAGGCAGACCCAGCCCTTTCGTTGCTATGTCCAGTGCGTGCCCTGCGCATTTACCTGGACCGCACACAGAGCACCAGACGCTCTGAGCAGCTCTTTGTCTGCTTTGGGGGACGGCAGAAAGGGAATGCCGTCTCCAAACAGAGGCTCGTCCACTGGGTTGTCGACGCCATCACACTGGCTTATCACACCCAGGCCGTGCCCCTACCCTTGCGGGTCCGAGCTCACTCAACAAGGGGTGTTGCGTCCTCGTGGGCACTGGCCAAGGGCACCTCCCTAGCAGACATCTGTAGAGCCGCGGGTTGGGCAACACCCAACACCGTCGCGAGGTTTTACAACCTCCGCGTTGAGTCGGTTGCGTCTCGTGTTTTCTCAGGTCCGAGCCCGTAGAACTCGGTAACACGTAGACCGACCGGCAGGGTGGATCGCTTGCGCCCAGCGCCCTTTTCCTGACGTCAAGGTTAAGTAGTGCGCCTTTTTTCCCAGGGCGCCCCATTCCGAGTCGGGACCCTGGTCGATTCCTCCCCAGCCCTCCGGGTCCGCGGTTCAGCGGAGGAACTCGCCGAACCAAGCCACTGCGGGTACCCTGATGGCTACCCTGTACTGGTATAGGTGCTCCACAGGTAAGGCCTCCTGCTTGGACTCCCCCTGTGTGTATTTCCACGGTTCTGTCCCCTTACGAGCGGACCCCCGTGTCTCCCTTAGGCAGTTACAGCTGCCCCGGTCACCGTGCTGTAGCAACTCCCCCCTTTCGAGGCTGGATCTACCACCGCACCATACTTTCCACACGAGCCCTAAGACGGCCGCAGTGACGTGTCTACCACTTTTCCTCCCAAAAAAAGGGCAGGTGTGGTCTCCGCGAGGGTCTAGGTAAGACCCCCTTCCCTATATGCGTGTAAGGGCCCCGCCGTGATTGCTCTATGCGAGAAACATAGAGAGAAAGAGGCCCAGCCAGGCTGGCCCGTTCCCATGTTGGCAAACATCGCCTTGTTCCCCTCTCAGGGTAACTAGAAGGATCCCGATGTTCGTGATGGGGCATTGGGGAAGGGTACGTGCAGCCAGGTACAGACGATGCGTGGCACTGGATGAATCCCTGCCCGCCTCTGTATCGGCAGTTCACGCATACGGTTCAGCACATGGCAAGATTGGAATGGGTCCCCTAGTGTCGCTTCCCGACACAACGTGGAGAGAGCGACAGAAGGGGAACGTTTGGTTACGTATGTAACCTCCGTTCCCCGAGGGAGGGAACGACACGTTGTGTCTTTCCTCCGCCATGTCGCTGAACCGAGCCACTGTTGTGGCCGGACCACTTCCGGCTCCTCAGAAAAATCCTGAATGAACTCCCGTATTTGCGCCGCTTAAATACCCGTATGTCTGGGGGCGGGACATGCAAATACTGGCTGCCAACTTTCATTGGCCTTTTTTCATAAATCAGAGGTGGATATCGGCGCTCAAGAGAGACCCCTAGTGTCGCTTCTCCGACACAACGTGTCCTTCCCTCCCTCGGGGAACGGAGGTTACATACGTAACCAAACATTTTTTTAGATATATAAATGTTCAATAAGATCAAACAATGTATGAATACAATCATAAAGACAAGTACAGGTGAAGGAAAAAATAAATAATAAAATAAAGTATAAACCATCCAAAATGTATACATAAATATGATCAAGAAAACAATTAACTGAAAAATTAAAATAAATATATTTGTAACATATTAATGATGTATTTTCATGGCTCAAGAAAGTTCTAATTTTAGCATATAAGAAACGATATACAATTTGTATGAATACTAATTACGCATATTATTATAACCCTCACCCCCTTATTAAGTGTCCCTTATTTTAAAACCTCAAAAGTGTCAAACCTAAATAGAGTTAAACTGAAATAAAGGGGTAAAAAAGGAACAAATAAATTAATTAAGTCTGTACATTAAAGAACTGTAACAGTTTGCTTAAATAACTGCCGTGTATAATATCCTGAAAACACAATAATGATGCAGATGCATGTACCATTACACTGCAGGTGATCTTTCTAAAAATCAAACTTAACCTTAAATAATGTCATCAATATCAAACATAAGATGAAGATAAACATCTCATAAACACTTTGATACTTACAGACAAACTTCTATAAATGATTGAAAAGATGATTGACAGATTTAAGACACCTGTCATCAGCAGATATCAGCATCAACTGAGTAAAACCAGATGCACCACCTAGTGACACAGAAATAAACTACAGAGAACAGAACAAAAGTCTTTCCAGCTTTAGTGACATTCAGATCAGATCTGCTGTGTAATGTCATGTGCTCAAATATATCTTATCAAATAAGCAGAAGTGAAATTGCTGAATGTTGAACTAGGACTGTGCATTAAACATAACCAAACAGTTCCTGTGTGTAACATAACAACAACACGACATCTTCCATAAAACACACAAGGTGTGTGAGAATCAGCAATGTTCAGCTGGTTAGCATGTATTTCAGAAGTCTCATGTTCGGACTGTTTGCACACAACTTTACAGAGAAACTTCAGGAAAACTACAATCTCCAGTGTGCTGCTTTTCACTGTCCTAAACCAGAAATATTCTCAAGATGGAAAGAATTCAATGTAAAATGAGATGTAGTCATTTTCTCTAAGTGACCACTGCTACTAAAATAATAAATATTGATTTCAATGACAACATGACACTGAAAACACTGGAAAAGAACATGTTACCCCCTTGAAGAAGAGAGAAATATTGGGAAGAGTAAAACTGAGAAACTGATGAGAGGAAAAGAGTGTTTGTGAGAGTTTGTAGTTTTTAAAACAGTGTTTAATTGCTGTTGTGTTTTAGTGTCATTCATGGAGAATCTCCTGAATCCAGCTGTGTGTCCTTGAAGAGTGACCGGTCAATGACTCCTCCACTTAAATTCAGTTCAGGAGCCCCTTGTGCTGATGTGAGGTGAGGACTCTCATGTTGACTGACAGTATGAACGTGTACACCACAGTCTGAGGGACCATTAGAAAGAATCCAGTGTAAAAAATGAAAATATAAATGTAAAAAAAATTATTATAAAACATAACAAAAAGATAACAAAATATGACGCAGTGACCGTGTAATGAGGCAGACGAGGAATGAGGACCTAAGTGCAGAGACTAAACCTTGACAGAACATGGAGACATCTACGAAGGGCACAGGAACCTCGAACGAGTAAGTGATAATAGGAAACAGGGCAGGAAACAAGGAACTAACACATACAACGATCGACAAGGAGTGGAAAACACACAGGGTTTATATACACAGACACAGGAGGATCACAAACGACAAACAGGTGCAAACAATGACACAATAATGGCAGTGATGAGATCTGGGAATTGTGGGAAGTGTAGTTTTTCACAAGGACAGTGAGACTCGGGGCGGACAACAGGGAAAACGTGACATGGAATGTGAACAGTGAAACGGAAAACACGGGGTAGACAACAAGGAATCATAACAGACATATAATATATAAGACACGTGTTTATATAATATATAAATGTGTTTTATTGCACTGTATGTTGAAATTATGTTTTCAGATTAATAAAAAAACACATGAACTAAACTCTGTTTAATTGCTGTTTTAGTGTCATTCATGGAGAATCTCCTGAAGCCAGCTGTGTGTCCATGAAGAGTGACAGGTCAATGAATCGTCCAATTAAATTCAGTTCAGGAGAGTCTTTGATCAACTACAGAAACAAACAGGATGAATCAGAGTCAACTGCTGGGAAAGTGCCATTGGACTCCATTTTTGAGGTGTGTATGTGTGTGTGTCTGTGTTTGTGTTTGTATGTGTGTGTGTGAGTGTGAGAGAGAGAACTGTTTTTTTATAATACACACTGTCATGTCTCAAACACTTTAGGAAGCTTTACAGCTTCACCCTCATCTTAATAACACACACACACACACACACACACACACACTGAGGAATTCAAGACAACTAAAGCACAAATAAAATGAGTGATGATTCTTGTCCACTGATCCTTCAGTTCTTGTCTGTTACTGAATGAAGATTTGTTGTTTGAATGTTCACTGATTTCAGGAACTTGAGCACAAAATCATCTCTCTTATGAAGAAAGAGCTAAAGAGTTTCAAGAGACTACTGATCTCAGATTTCCCAGCATGCTCTGAGAGAGAGGAGGAGGATGATGAAGGTCAGAGCAGAGTCAGAGAGGGGTTTCTGAAGATCACACTGCACGTCCTGAAGAAGATGAAGCTGACAGACCTCACTAACACACTTCAAACCAGTAAGAGCTCGCACTCACATCACTATTACATCACGTCACCTTCAGAGGAAACACACAGTGTCTGGATTCACTCAATATTAGTGAAAGAAAATAAACTTAATGTCTAATGACCATTAAACATCAACATCAATTATAATTCCCATTTCTTATACTCTTTACATCAGAACTGATTTCTGTGCATCAACAAAAACTCAAAACAAAACTAAAAGAGAAATTCCAGAGAATTACTGAAGGAATGTCAAATCAAAGCAGCTCATCACTTGTGAAGGAGATCTACACAGAGCTGTACATCACAGAGGGAGGGAGTGAAGAGATCAATAATGAACATGAGGTGAGACAGATTGAGACAGCATCCAGGAGAGCAGAGACACAGGAAACACCAATCAAATGCAATGACATCTTTAAAGCCTTACCTGGACAAGACAAAGCCATCAGAACTGTGCTGACTAAAGGAGTTGCTGGAATTGGGAAAACTGTCTCTGTGCAGAAGTTCATTGTGGACTGGACTGGAAGGAAAAGCAAATCAGGATGTTCACTTCATATTTCCACTTCCTTTCAGAGAGCTCAATCTGATGAAGCACAATAATATCAGTTTGATGGATCTTCTTCATCAGTTTTTCACAGATACAAAAGAACTGAGAGAATTGAAAACATTCCTTGATGACTACAAAGTCATTTTCATTTTTGATGGTCTGGATGAGTGTCGACTTCCTCTAGATTTCCAGAACAATGATATTTTGTGGGATGTGACAGAATCAGCCTCAGTGGATGTGCTGCTGACCAACCTCATCAAGGGGAATCTGCTTCCTTCTGCTCTGCTCTGGATCACCTCTCGACCAGCAGCAGCCAATCAGATTCCTCCTGAGTGTGTTGACCAGCTCACAGATGTACTGAGGCTTCAATGACCCTCAGAAGGACGAGTATTTCAGGAAGAGAATAAAAGATGAGCGTCTGGCCAACAGAATCATCACACACATGAAATCATCAAGAAGCCTGTACATCATGTGTCACATACCAGTCTTCTGTTGGATTTCAGCCACTGTTCTCCAGAGACTGTTGAGTGAAGCAGAGAGTGCAGAGATCCCCAAGACTCTCACTCAAATGTTCACACACTTCCTGATCTTTCAGAGCAAACTGAAGAGCCAGAAGTATGATGGGAAATGTGAGGTGGATCTTCAGCAGGCTAGAAAGAGGATTCTGTCTCTGGGAAAACGTCTCGGGTTATGACTATAACCCTTGTTCCCTGAGAAGGGAACGAGACACTGCGTCGTTGAAAACGACTCTTTGGGGAACGCTCCTTAGCGTGCGCCTCTGAATTATGAATGAAACTATTCCAATCTTGATTGGTGTTGCGTCATGACGTAACATGTGACGGCATAACCGGATGCATAAAAGTGACGCCGGTACACATACACATTAGCCTAGCGATGAAGCAAGCCGCTCTCAGGCCTTGAGGGGCGTGGCAGGACGACGCAGTGTCTCGTTCCTTCTCAGGGAACAAGGGTTATAGTCATAACCCGAGACGTTCCTTCCGAGGGAACTCGCGACTGCGTCGTTGAAAACGACTCTTTGGGGAACGAATGCCCACTAGGCCACGCACCGAAAAAAAGGCCTGCCCTAGGGTGAAACTGAACTCAGGCACTCAGCTAGGACGAGAGCACACGCGTCGCCAGGCGTACTAGGGAGGTGCAGACTGTAAAACCTGATGAAAGTGTGCGGGGTAGCCCAACCGGCTGCCTCACAGATCTCCTGGAGGGGTACTCCCGATAAGAGAGCCCTAGAGGACGCCATGCCTCTAGTTGAATGAGCCCTCACGGCCAAAGGTGAAGGCAAATTACGCACCTTGTAGGCCGAGATAATAGCCTGAACAATCCAATTACTAATGGTTTGTTTCGAGGCAGGAGCCCCTTCTTAGGTGACCCAAAACACACTAACAGTTGGTCCGACCTCCTCCAAGAAGAGGACCTCTCGAGGTTAAACACTCAAATATCTGACAGGGCAGAGCAAATGGAGCCTCTCTTCTTCTGCCGACACATGAGGTGGAGGATAAAAAGCCTGCAGGACCGTGGACCGTGCCGTGTTAGACGGCACCTTAGGCACATAGCCAGGTCTCGGTGTAAAATGGCTTTAACTCCGCCAGGGGCAAACTCCAAGCAAGCTGGCGTCACTGCCAGGGCTTGAAGATCACCCACCCTCTTTAGAGAGGTAATAGCTAAGAGAAAAGCCATCTTGAACGTCAGGTCCTTGGGCTGAAGCCGACTGAAGGGGTTCAAGGGGGCCAGGGATAACCCTTCGAGAACCACCGCCAGGTCCCAGGCAGGAACCCTGGACCTGGTTGTCGGTCTCATCCTCCATGTACCATGGAGAAAACGAATGACCAGCTGGTGCCTCCCCAGAGGCCCATCACTCAGTGGTGCATGGAACGCCGAAATGGTAGCCACGTACACCTTAAGTGTGGAAGGAGAGACCCGCAGAGAAACGATCTTGAAGAAACTCCAGAACTGAAGCCACCGGGCAGTTAACTGGATCTAATTCATGTTCTCTACACCAAGTGGAGAACACATTCCACTTGAGGCCATATAATCTCCTAGTAGACGGAGCCCTAGAGCCAAGTATGGTTTCAACCACCCCGCTGATAGACCAGCATTTAGGTACTGAACCCCCTCAGGGGCCAGACCCACAGTTTCCACAGCTCTGGACGAGGGTGGAAGACTGTGCCCCCGCCTGAGACAACAGATCCCTCCTCAGAGGAATCTGCCATGGCGGAGCTATCAGGAGTGAAATTATGTCTGAGAACCATACTGGGCCGGCCACATGGGGGCAACCAGAAGTAGACTGATGCCCTCTTGGCGGACCCTTTCCAGGACTCCCGGGAGCAGAGCGATCGGGGAAATGCTGCACAGGCGAAGCCTCGGCCAAGCCTGTACCATGGCGTCCAACCCCAGTGGGGCTGGATGTGAGAGGAGAACCAAAGTGGACAGTGGGACGCCTCTCGAGACGCCGAATAGATCCACTTCTGATGGTCCAAATTTGTCCCATATCAACTTCACCACCTCTGGATGAAGTCTCCATTCCCCGGCCTCAGCCCCTGCCTCGACAGGATGTCTGCTCCCTGATTCTGAACCCCGGAATATACATGCTCTGATAGACAGTATTTTCCCTTGGGACCAAAGAATTATCTGATGCGCCAGTCTGCACAGAGGGCGCGATCTGAGTCCTCCTTGTCGGTTCAGATAAGCTACCACTGATGTATTGTCCGAACGTACTAGGACATGGTAACCTTTGATGTCTGGAAGGAAGCTCCTCAGAGCCCTGAACACAGCCAACATCTCTAGACAGTTTATGTGCCAAGAATGATGATGGTCCTGCCACAGACCCCTGGCAAAAGCGGCCGCCCATGATCAGCGCTCCAGCCAGTGAGGGAGGCGTCTGTCGAAACGGTTTTCCGGCGACATGACGCTCCCAACACTGGCCCTAGGGACAGGAACCAAGGTTTCTTCCACATTAGCAGAGAACGAAGGCATCTGCGCGTTACTCTGATTATACTGAAATGGATTCCCCTTGGGGAAAACACCTTGGCTTTCAGCCACCACTGGAGGGGCCTCATGTGCAGAAGGCCCAAAGGTATCAAGTTGGATGCCGCTGCCATGAGGCCCAGCAGTCTTTGAAACTGCTTTACAGTGATGGCCTGGCCTAGTTTTAACCCGACACCATCGCCAGAACGGACTCGACACGCGCAGGAGACATGCGTGCCTGCATCGTAATCGAAGTCCCACACAACACCCAGAAACGTTGTGCACTGGGATGGTTGTAACACACTCTTTTGTGTTGAGTCTCAATGCCAAACTTCGAATATGGCCAAGGATCTACATCTCGATGCCGAATCGCCATTTCTCGAGACTGGGCCAGAATGAGCCAGTCATCGATAAAATTCAGTATGCGGATGCCCTGAAGTCTCAGAGGAGCAGGAGCTGCATCCATACATTTGGTGAATGTGCGGGAGAGAGTGCTAGGCGAACGGAAGAACCCGATATTGGTAAGCTTCGCCCAAAGCTGAACCTCAGGAACCTCCTGTGACATGGAAGGATGGGTACATGAAAATAGGCGTCTTTTAGATCTATCGTGACAAACCAGTCCTCGGATCTGATCTGACTCCACGATGACAGGAATGGTAAGCATTTTGAACCTGAACCTCCTCAAAGGCCGGTTCAAAACTCTGAGATCTAAAATCGGCCTCAACCCCCATCCTTTTTTTTTTTTTTTTTTATATGCAGGACCCATGCAGATATGTTGGGAAGATGATTCCATGCCTCTACAAAATCTATTCACGGGAACCAGCCTCTCGAGGCTGGTCTCGGTGTTTTTCGAGCACTGTTCTCGACTTCCTGAAGCGAGATACCGGCAGGATTTAGTCGATACAGTCCTTGTGACCACAATTGATGTGTGTTTTTATTTTTTGACGCTGAACGGCACGGTGTGCGTTCGCTGGAAATTGATGTGGCCCGAGCGCCAGAGACGGGCGGAACCGACACCGATTTCCTGAGAACTCCAGGCTGCAGAGCAACCTCGGTTGCTCTGCAGCGGGGAGACAGCCCTCCGAGGTTCTACCACCTCGGTAGGACCTCTTTCCCGAGCTTCCACTAAGGGAACCAGCCTCTCGAGGCTGGTCTCGGGTGTTTTTCAAGCACTGTTCTCGACTTCCTGAAGCGAAAGACCGGCAGGATTTAGTCGATACGGTTTCTGTGACCACCATTGATGCTTGTTTTTTTTTTTTTTTTTTTTTTTTTTTACACGAACGGCACGGTGTGCGTTCGCTGGAAATTGATGTGGCCCGGCGTCAGAGACGGCGGAACCGACACCGATTTCCTGAGGACTCCGCTAGCAGAGCAACCTCGGTTGCTCTGCAGCTGGGGATAGCCCTCCGAGGTTCTACCACCTCGGTAGGACCTCTTTCCGAAGCTTCCACTAAGGGAACCAGCCTCTCGAGGCTGGTCTTGGGTGTTTTTCAAGCACTGTTCTCGACTTCCTGAAGCGAAAGACCGGCAGGATTTAGTCGATACGGTTTCTGTGACCACCATTGATGCTTGTTTTTTATTTTTTGACACGTAACGGCACGGTGTGCGCTCGCTGGAAATTGATGTGGCCCGGCGTCAGAGACGGCGGAACCGACACCGATTTCCTGAGGACTCGCCATGCAGAGCAACCTCGGTTGCTCTGCAGCTGGGGATAGCCCTCCGAGGTTCTACCACCTCGGTAGGACCTCTTTCCTGAAGCTTCAACTAAGGGAACCAGCCTCTCGAGGCTGGTCTCGGTGTTTTTCGAGCAGTGTTCCCGACTTCCTGAAGCGGAAACCGGCAGGATTTAGTCGACACGGTTCTTGTGACCACAATTGATGCTTGTTGTTTTTTATTTTATTTTTATATATTTTTTATTTTTTGACACGTAACGCTCGCTATGCGTTCGCTGGAAATTGATGTGGCCCGGCGTCAGAGACGGCGGAAACCAACACCGATTGTGTGCGGCCATGTAAGCCCTACTTATTAAAGCAGATGTATCTCTGCAGGGCTTACTAGGCAGCGCCGGGTTTTAGCCCATATACCGTGCCCCCAAAACATCGCCTGTAATCAAACACTGGGGCTGGAGATACGGGATCGAATGCGGTTTACCCCGATCTCGTTTTAGATATCTTTGTGGAGATCGGAGAAAAACGGCAAACCCCGGCGCTGAGTTTGTGATCTGTGCCGCAGGAAACGCACGTCTAATTTTCAACTTGCGTTCCCTGCTCATTTTGTGGCCAGCTGATATTCAGTCTGGCCACGCACGCGTCACAACCTCAATCAGCTCCTCATAAGCTTGGCCAAAAACTGGCGTGCTTGGCTCACGGTCGTCCACATCGATGCTGAGCATATCCACTTCCTCGGAAGCAGTGAGCTCAAGCAAGGGGACCTGATCATGGGCAGAAGAAGCCGCGACGCTGGCTTCTGCACCACTCACAGTAGGCTCGGATCCTCAAACGAAGAATGAGAACGTGCCGCAGCAGTCTCATTCTCATCTGCAAAATCCGCTCACGAACCCCGCGATTTCAATCGCCGCTGCCTCAACAGACGCTGGACCAAAACCGTGGGGAACGCGAGCCTGACCGTGCTCATCGAAGCACGCCAACCAGGAGCGCAGCACTCTCATGGGTAGTGCTTCACAACTTTCACAGGCAGATCCCTCGAGAGCTGCCTGTGCGTGCTGTGCTCCCAAACAGTTCACACATAAAGCGTGCGTGTCCCTACCCGTAATGAAACGAGGGCAGGGGTGCACGCACTTCTTGAACTGTTCGGTGGCCATAATATTTTTAAATCAGACAAACAACACCAAATAAGACAAACAATTTCAACATAGAGCGCTTGCTGAAGAGCGAAAGCTAATGTGTATGTGTACCGGCGTCACTTTTATGCATCCGGTTATGCCGTCACATGTTACGTCATGACGCAACACCAATCAAGATTGGAATAGTTTCATTCATAATTCAGAGGCGCACGCTAAGGAGCGTTCCCCAAAGAGTCGTTTTCAACGACGCAGTGCGAGTTCCCTCGGAAGGGAACTGGCTTTTCAACAGCTGGAAAAAGGAAACCTGATCTTCTATGAGGAGGACCTGAGAGAGTGTGGCATTGATGTCAGAGAAGCGTCAGTGTACTCGGGAGTTTGTACCCAAATCTTCAGAGAGGAGTTTGGACTGCACCTGGGGAAGGTGTTCAGCTTTGTGCATCTGAGCATTCAGGAGTTTCTCGCTGCTCTGTATGCTTTTATTTCCTTTTCTCAACAGAAATCAGATCTCTTCAGTATGTTTAGGTCATCTATGAGTGATCTCCTGAAGAGTGAAGTGGACAAGGCCTTACAGAGTGAGAACGGACACCTGGACCTTTTCATTCGATTCCTTCTGGGTCTCTCACTGATGTCCAATCAGACAATCTTACGAGACCTACTGACAAGGACAGGAAGCAGCTCTGACAGCAAACAGGAAATAGTTGAGTACATTAAGATGAAGATCAGGGAGAATCCCTCTCCAGAGAAATCCATCAATCTGTTCCACTGTCTAAATGAACTCAATGATCATTCTCTAGTGCAGGAAGTACAAACATACGTGAACAGAAGAGATATCAATCATCTCTCTGGAGTCAGTCTCTCTTCTGCTCAGTGGTCAGCTCTGGTGTTTGTGTTGCTGAACTCAGAAGAGGAGCTGGATCAGTTTAATCTGAGGAAATATGATCCATCACATGAATGTCTTCTGAGGCTGCTGCCGGTGATCAAAGCATCCAGAAAAGCTGAGTGAGTAATTTAGTGTTTTAATCTCACTTTATTGAAATTAAAAAGCAGAGGTTAGATTTGAATGTACTTTGTTAGATTAAAAACAACCCCTTATACTATTTTGATGTTTGTTTGGTTTCATGTGTTACTTTTAATAGTTTCACCTTCATTTTAAACAGACATTGTAGCCAAATAGATTCAAAATGTTTAATGCAAAGTAAAAAAAATCTAATTTAAAATAACAAAAGCATGTTTTCTACAGTTTTCCACTAAATAAATACAAAACAATACTTTATTTACTTTATACTGATACTTTATACTGATACTTTATCATTTTTATTTATGCTTCCACATACAATAATACACATCCGCCTCATAAATAAATCATAATTTACCTGCATATATGTAAAGGTATCAATAGAAAGGAGGAGGCGAGAACCGGCTTTTCAATATAAATAATAGTTTAATGATAAACTTAAAAGACAACATAAACACACACATGACGGATATGTCCATAAACGATCTCTCTCTCCTGCACGATCCTCTGCAGACGACCTTTAAACCTCAGAGGCTTGATTAGCCTAATACGGGATGGGTGTGTATGATCACGACCCGGCCCCGCCCTCCGCCCTGCCACAATATATTTTTACTAAAACAATTCTTTAATGAACATGATGTGCAAAAACCCAGTTAAATATGATACAATACTGAATTATTATCTGGGGACTCAGTCAAGTTTATTATTATAATATAATACTGAATAATTATTACTATTATTTTAAGGGTTTGATTGTTTTATACTTTAGTAATTTATTTGTCATATTATAGCTTCCTTTATTCCTGCAATGTTTATTTTACACAGTTTTTCTGTTTCTGTTTTGATAATTCTTTAATGGATTTTACTAAAAACAATGTGAAATGATGTTATACTATAATATATCAAATTGCATTAAGATGTGAATAATACAGTGATCAACATTTATTTAGATTGGTAATGAATTATTAGTTTAGACGGCTTTATGTCAAGTGTTTATCTTTGTTGACTGATTTACTGAGGTGACATTATTGTTAAATTAGAAGATTGTACACAGAGGAAAAGAGAATTTGGTGGTAAATATTGTGTTATCATCTGTAGGTAATGTTTTCATCTAAGTGTAATCAATAGATGTTTAACTTCATGCAGCACTGTGTGATCAGATCCGATCAGAGTTTGACTTGAAGCAGTGCATGTCGGTTAGAAATGTTGTGTGACTTAAGATGGCGTCAGTGCCGCGTCACCGTGATGTATGTCATTAAAGAACCGCGAGAGCAATTCAAGAACAGCCAATGCAGCTTTTCCAGAGTGGTTGCAAGAGCTCTGATGATGTCACAACTTATTCATGATTGGCCAGAATCACAGATGACAATGGTGATGTGTGTTTCATGGGATGCGACACATACTACTTTTACTACTTCAGCTATGTCAGTCTGAGAAAGAATTAAGAGTAGTATGATGGTATGCAATTAACAAGGTGTTAATTATGAAATCTCCAGTTCCAATAAACTCTCACTAATTAATGTTTTTATAACAGCGCATTATTGATCTCATATTATAATATGTTTATCATAGTAATATCATGTTTATTCCTAAAAACAATTCCAAATTACAAAAAATATGGACTCCTTTATTGGTATCAAAATTATTCGACCTTTTCAAATCAATATTTACATTTCAAACCTGAGTTCTGATTACCACTTCATCTGTAATAAACAAAGCAATCATCGTGGGATCTTCTGTGACTAATGTGGGTTCAGCACATGTCGTGAAGCAGAATGTGTCCGGCTTGACGGCTCCGCTTTCATCTCCTCCCACTACTACAATTGGTAAATCTTGCAGATCGATAAGGCAAGCTGCAGTTGAAGTTGAACGCACTCAATAAATATTCATTAGGTGTATCTCAATCAGCTCTCTTGTTCACTAATCAAAGCATTGTTCAGGAGTCAGCCATTTTTAAGGTGACCCACTCGCAAAATAATTCCAGGGCACTGAAACATTCTCTCCCTAAAAATTCTCTAAATGCACCATAAAAACCAGAGAGTATCATTGATCACTGTGTTCACTTACCAGAAATGTTGTCATGTCTTCTGAAATCTCTCATGTCATTATAGGATGAGCGCAAGTATAAATACATGATGTCAAAGCCTTATTTGCTCTTTAAAAGATTGATAGATTAAATTGACTTCTCAGCTTAATGCCAAGTGTTTTACACGGTGGCCTGAAAAATGGGGCAACATTGTGAAAGAGAAGAACCTACATTTGCTGCCATTTAAAACAGCTAAACAATTGACTTATTTTTTTGTAGCAAGTTGTTACGTATGATGATGTCACAGTGACATCATTTTTTGGTTTACATTGTTAAAACAGTAAATTATCTAATTAGTGTCTAGATTAGGCTTAAAGAGGCCCTATTATACTTATTGGGACATTACCTTTCCATTAGTGTGTAATATAACTGTTTGTGCATGTAAGAGGTCTGCAAAGTTACAAAGCACAAATTCCACCCCAAAGGGTGATACACTCTCGCACAGAAAACACTGCTCCTGAACTGCCTGAAAGACATGGTTTGCAGTCCAGCCATTACTTCTGTGAAATAGCTACGTCACTATGTGGCACATTTGCCTAATTCACGCCTCAGGAGCTCGCTGCTCAGGCCTACCATCCATTTAAAAATTGTATCCCCTTGCATACTTCACTCTGTCACATGTATGTAGGACATTGGATGTATGTCACTGCTTACGTTGTGCGAGTGCCCAATACCTTTTGTAAGACATGCAATGGGTTTAACTGGAACAACCTAAACCCTTGATTACTTGGAGCGTGTTGCAGGCTGATGTCACTTTGTGGAATTATTTCGTGATTTTTGCACCTGAGAAAAATATTTGGCTTATGTATAAATCATATATGTTTCATTTTATTTCATTAGAATTAATTGTTTGACAGGATTAATCAGGATTTGCACAAATTTAAATGTTAACATAACAATGAACAGGCTATAACTGTGTGATAAACAGTTTAAATATTATGCTGCTAATATATAACTTTAATAAACTGCTTAATTGACCTAACTTCACTTCCATCATACATTAGAGTTTTTTTGGGGAAGTTCAAATATGTTTTCGAGACAAACATTTTTAGACATCAGGATATTTTGCAGGAATTTGGACCCAAGTGCTGGGATGCTAAACAAATAGCTTTTATGAAAAAAAAAAATTATAATAATAATGCAAACCAAAAACTCTCACAGTAAAATTAATAGAACCAATTTGAAACTAAGAAAATAAACAAAACACCAACTGGAGAAACAGACTAGGAATGACTGACTAACCAATCTCACAAAATGATCTAACAGACACAAGAAGGTAGAAGGCACAGTATGTAGAGGGAGAGCACATGAGGAACAAGTGATGACAATCAACACAACAAGGATCAGATGAGGAGGTGTGGCAAGAGGGAATGAGGAGGCGGAGTAAGTAGAGCACATGGCTGACACAAACACAAACAAAGACATGTGCTCAAAACAAAATGCACACATGGACCAAAACAGACAGAAATTTAGAACAAAACAAGTTGGGCAGTCCAGACTGGGTCTTGACAGTAGAAGAGCTTCAAAAAATGTGCAAACGACTATGAGCAATCAAACACCGTGGCCATATATTTTTTCTTTGTATCCAATAGCTGTGCAGAGAAGCCTTCACTAAAACATATAGATTAACACACTGTTATCTTGTCATTTCTCTCAGTTTGATGGGCTGCGATCTGACAGAGCAAAGTTGTTCAACACTGGCCTCAGTTCTCAGCTCAAACTCCTCAAGTCTGAGAGAGCTGGATCTGAGTAATAATGACCTGCAGGATTCAGGAGTGAAACTGCTCTCTGATGCACTGAAGAGCCCTCACTGTACACTGGAAATACTGAGGTTTGTGTTTGCAGATTTGAATGTACAATATGAATATTTTGTGGTTCATAGCTGTAACAATGAAACAAGAAATGGCTCAGTGACTGTCACAACCCTTTATATCAAACTGCAGAGCATTCACTCTGTTATTACCATTTGTTATATAAAACTGCTCTTTATCATTCTTTCTTTATTTGTTTTAGATTTGCAGCTTGTAAATTCACTGATCAGTGCTGTGAAAGTTTGTCTTCGGTTCTACAATCATCAAAATCACTGAGAGAGCTGGACCTGAGTAACAATGACCTGCAGGATTCAGGAGTGAAGCTGCTCTCTGATGCACTGAAGAGTCCTCACTGTATACTGGAAATACTGAGGTTTGTGTTTGCAGATGTATTAGTACATTGGAATATACAATATGAATATATTGTGGTTCATAGCTGTGACAATGAAACAAGAAATGGCTCAGTGACTGTCACAACCCTTCATATCAAACTGTAGAGCATTCACTCTGTTATTACCATTTGTTTTATAAAACTGCTTTTTATCATTCTTTCTTTATTTGTTTTAGATTTGCAGCTTGTAGATTCACTGATCTGTGCTGTGAAAGTTTGTCTTCAGTTCTACAATCATCAAAATCCCTTAGAGAGCTGGACCTGAGTAACAATGACCTGCAGGATTCAGGAGTGAAGCTGCTCTCTGATGCACTGAAGAGTCCTCACTGTATACTGGAAACACTGAGGTTTGTGTTTGCAGATTTATTAGTACATTGAAATATACAATATGAATAAATTGTGGTTCATAGCTGTGACAATGAAACAATAAATGGCTCAGTGACTGTCACAACCCTTCATATCAAACTGTAGAGCATTCACTCTGTTATTACCATTTGTTATATAAAACTGCTCTTTATCATTGTTTCTTTATTTGTTTTAGATTTGCAGCTTGTAGATTCACTGATCAGAGCTGTGAAAGTTTGTCTTCTGTTCTACAATCATCAAAATCCCTTAGAGAGCTGGACCTGAGTAACAATGACCTGCAGGATTCAGGAGTGAAGCTGCTCTCTGATGCACTGAAGAGTCCTCACTGTACACTGGAAATACTGAGGTTTGTGTTTGCAGATTTATTAGTACATTGGAATATACAATATGAATATTTTGTGGCTCATAGCTGTGACAATGAAACAATAAATGGCTCAGTGACTGTCACAACCCTTCATATCAAAATGTAGAGCATTCACTCTGTTATTACCATTTGTTTTATAAAACTGCTTTTTATCATTCTTTCTTTATTTGTTTTAGATTTGCAGCTTGTAGATTCACTGATCAGTGCTGTGAAAGTTTATCTTCAGTTCTACAATCATCAAAATCCCTTAGAGAGCTGGACCTGAGTAACAATGACCTGCAGGATTCAGGAGTGAAGCTGCTCTCTGATGCACTGAAGAGTTCTCACTGTATACTGGAAATACTGAGGTTTGTGTTTGCAGATTTATTAGTACATTGGAATATACAATATGAATATTTTGTGGTTCATAGCTGTGACAATGAAACAATAAATGGCTCAGTGACTGTCACAACCCTTCATATCAAACTGTAGAGCATTCACTCTGTTATTACCATTTGTTATATAAAACTGCTTTTTATCATTGTTTCTTTATTTGTTTTAGATTTGCAGCTTGTAGATTCACTGATCAGTGCTATGAAAGTTTGTCTTCAGTTCTACAATCATCAAAATCCCTTAGAGAGCTGGACCTGAGTAACAATGACCTGCAGGATTCAGGAGTGAAGCTGCTCTCTGATGCACTGAAGAGTCCTCACTGTACACTGGAAATACTGAGGTTTGTGTTTGCAGATTTATTAGTACATTGGAATATACAATATGAATATATTGTGGTTCATAGCTGTGACTATGAAACAATAAATGGCTCAGTAACTGTCACAACCCTTCATATCAAACTGTAGAGCATTCACTCTGTTATTACCATTTGTTATATAAAACTGCCCTTTATCATTGTTTCTTTATTTGTTTTAGATTTGCAGCTTGTAGATTCACTGATCAGTGCTGTGAAAGTTTGTCTTCAGTTCTACAATCATCAAAATCATTGAGAGAGCTGGACCTGAGTAACAATGACCTGCAGGATTCAGGAGTGAAGCTGCTCTCTGATGCACTGAAGAGTCCTCACTGTACACTGGAAACACTGAGGTTTGTGTTTGCAGATTCATTAGTACATTGGAATATACGATATGAATATATTGTGTTACATAGCTGTGGTTACTGTGTACCATCGGTTGACCGATATGGGGTTTTAAATGGCCGATATCGATATCCAGAGAGCAGGGTGGCCAATAGACCGATACAAGGCCGACATATCACACGATGGCATGTAACAACAAAACAAACCGTGACTAGTCGTGTACATGTCTCATATGCTTCACGTGCAGGCAGGTGATTTTCGTCGCCAAATGGGGAAATTTATCGGCCAATGCCGATAATGAAATATGTCAGAATATCATCGGATTTATCGGCCTTGGCGATGTAACGATCGCCAACTACTGTGTACTTGTGGATGGGCTCCCTCTGCTGAGTCTGTTTCCTCTCAAGTGAATCAAGTTATTCTGATTGTGACATCACAGTTCAAAATTATCACAACATTAATTTATGTCCAGCTCTTTAGAAAACTCGGTAACACTTTAGAATAAGGTTCCTTCGTTAACGAATAACTACACAGGAATAAATGTGTAACACAATATTAACAATCTAGTAACTACTTGTTAACTAACAAGAAGCTCTGATTAATGAATTAGTAAGTAATAGCACACAGATGAAAGATGTAGTTCACTATTAACTAATCAATAACTACTATTTTTTGAAAGCTTCCCAGAGAACTACTGAAAAAGTTTCATAATTCATGCAAAAATAATCAATAACTAATGCAGGACAAATGACTAGCACCACATTAACATTTGAACTGCTACTGTAAACGAATACACAACGTTGTTTACATTATCAATACGGAATAGCATAGCATAGCAGACTTATGATTTGGGAAAGCTGTCAATAATTAGCTTATGCTGTCTCCTAGAACTATTTATCAACTGAATAATTTTAAAGAAATTGATTTTTAAAGGCAGTTGTCGGGACCTTACTTGTCCTGTGGCCAATTTTCTGGCATTCCTCTGGACTGGCATTGAATCACTAGAGTCATGGTGACTACTGGAACATATTGAGTCATCAGCCATCCAAAAACCATGTATAGTTATTTCATTATTTAACCTACCTCTCAAAAAATATGTTTTTATGTATGTGTCCTAGCTCATATATACATATATGTGTGTGTGTGTGTGTGTGTGTGAATATCTTGTGAATGAATAGAAGATTCTACACTTTAGGATTAGCTTTTCATTAGTAACTACTGTATTAATCATGGTAACTAACTAGTGATGACTCATGTGTTACTGCATACTTCTATGGGAATTACCATCTAAAACTTCACCAAAAACCTCAAAAGCTCAAAATGACTTCAGTGTTTGCTTGCACATGATATTTATTCATCATGACTGGAAAAATTGCTGATTTGAACAAGACGCATGGAACAAGCAACAGCTAAAGTGGCAGTGTGTATAGCCACTGGGCCATATTTATGATGACTGACTTTAAACAGTAGTCATGCAACATGAAACAGTTAAAGTGACTGTGTGTAGCCACTGGGCTAGAACATGCATGGAATGGTATTTATCATACAAAGAAACATACATACACATGCATAAACAGATTATTTTTGTCTCTCACAAAAGTCTATAATCAAGCCAACTTTCTTTTTGTTTTCAATGGTGCTTTGCACTGGCTCCTGTCTGCATAATTCTCTGCACCGCTCTGCAAAATCAGACAGTTTCTGTCCTCTTTGGAAGGTGCCTCGCAAATTTTTGTAGGCCTCTATGTCACAAGCTTCGAGCTCCGCAATTGCAGCAGTATCAGCAGTGGTCTTTCTATCCATGCCACATTTGAAGTATGCCTGGGTTTTTGTTGTCCCACCTTTCAAATAGTCCAAGACCTTGTTATACCTCTTGATGGCTTGCTCTGGAAGAAAGACTGACAAAGAACAGAGAATAATCCATTAGTGTGTTATGCTAATGGAATGTATATTTTATAAATGAACGGAAGTCTGAAGTCTGCTACAGGGAATTACAGCCTAAAGATCTTTGCTGTGTTTGGTGGTTGTAGGTTGAAGGCTCTAGGAGGAGTTTCTCTTGGAAAATTAAAGTCTCAGAAGAAGAAGAACCGTAATAATAATAATAATTTTAAAGTGCCCCTATTATGCTATTTTACAGATTGCTAAATTGGTTTTGGAGGTTAGGTTTACATGCATCCAAGTTCAAAAAACACTGTAATTTTCATTGCAGTATTATCTCTCTTCTCATAAATGATTCGGTCTCTCTAAACCCCTCTTTTCGGAGAGCCTACTCTGCTCTAATGGGTCAGATCGCCCAGTCTGCTGTGATCGACAGCGCATATCAGAAATGACATTCCATTCCATTACACAGTAACGATGGCATCAGTTTAACGGTTTCAATTCAAGTCCTTTGCAATTTTGACAAATTAATACAATAAACACTAACTTCAGAATTTTTCCAAACAAGTCTTACTTGAAATATGTGCCAAAAAATTACATTCTGTCATTATTTACTCACCCTCATGTTGTTCCAAACCTGTAATACTTTGTGTTCATCTTCAGACCACCAATTAAGATATTTTTAATGAAGTCTGACAGCTTTCTGATCCCTCCATTGACAGCTACACAACTACCAATTTCAAGGCCCAGTAGTAAAGACTAGAGCTGCCCCATAATATTCAACTAATCGTTAGTCGACTAAAAGAGGATTAGTCGACTAAAAATTTTATTAGTTGGTTAGTTACCGGAAAAAAAATTACTTGTGGTGAAGTCACTGCAGTCCGTGAGGGACAGATTGTTCATTGCGGGTGCTTGTGGTATTTACAATATGTCAGGCAGGAAATCCAAATCAGTGGTTTAACCTCAATTTATGAAGCCACACGAGTGCTTAGTGTGTGTTGTAATTTACAACATAGTTTACCACTTTATTTACAAAATATGAATCTTGAACACGTGTTTACACAACGTCTGCTCTTGCATCAATACAACATGTATGTGTTGTGGTGCTCTCATGAACGCACGCTGGAGATTAATATTTTGTAAATGTAGTAGATTATGTTCATAAATTGAGGTTAAACCAGTAGAGACACATGGATTACTTTAATCATGTCTTTACCACCTTTCTTGAAATTGCTAGCTGTGTAAGCTGTCAATGGAGGGACAGAAAGCTTTTGGATTTCATTAAAAATATCTTAATTTGTGTTCTGGAGATGGAGATTTTGGAATGACACAGGGACGAGTATTGACAGAATTGTATTTGTGGGTGAACTGACCCTTAATAAATGGTTGCACATTAAACATAAATAATAGATATGTACTAAAAACTCTGGCCACACTGGGCTGAAACTGTGCACCCTGCTTTATCACCATGTCAAATAGTCGGTTATCTGATCTGTTTAAGTAGTGTTTTCTGTTTATATTGTTGGCTGAAGTTTGAATATTCTCTTCTATATCCTGCCATATTGAGGATCATCGCAGCGGGCAAAGTAGTTCTGTTTAAAAGTCCTGGAGATGCGGAGTCTTTCCTTTGGGATCTTGAGTCTCTCTCCCAGAATGACTGATTTCATTCGTCTCATTGAACTTGAGGTATATGACTAACTGAGTGCATCTTGATGCTGATGTTATTTTGTGGCATGAAAGGCAATACATTTATTGAAGTGAGCTACCTGTCTCTCCGGCCGATTAGCCTATTTTTGTCCGTTTCCGTTTTTTTTATGTATATTTATTTTTATCTTTATCTCATTTGTTTATATTGTAATGATATCGGCCAATACATTATTTTATTTTATACTATTAATGGCTGGGATTCAGCTTGACTTAAATGTTTAATTTTGTATGTTTTTATTTTATTTTTTCTAAACATTAACTTTTCACTTCATGCAATTCTATTGAGAAACTTAGCAGACTGTATCTGCATTCTGTTATGTTTTGGCCTAGCCAGTTTGTGATTGTGTGGGTTCGCGTGTGTGCCTGCGCGCGCGTTTGTGTGTGGGTGTGGGTGTGTGTGTGTGTGTGTGCTGCTCTCTTTCACTTTCGCTCTCTCCCCCAACCACCAACCCCCAACTCTTCAATACTTTTTTCTATGTCCCTGAATAGTCAACATGGGTAAAGGCTTATTTGTCATTCATCTGAACATTAGGAGCTTGCCACACAAAATTGATCTCTTAAGGGCCTGGTTGGTCTATAATAAACCAAGTGTTATAACACTGTCTGAGACCTGGTTGAATAATAACACATCAGATGAGGAAATTAAACTGGATGGTTATGTCTTGTATAGAGCTGATAGGGCTACTCGTGGAGGAGGGGTAGCCACTTATGTCTCCTCAAATTTATTATCTGAGTTTATAGCCCCTAAGGAAAACCCTGTATACTTTTAATGTCTTTTTGTTAAAATTAGTTTTCACGTAAATAAACAGCTGATTATAGGGAACATCTACAGACCTCCAAACTCTCCTACATAGTCAATACACTGCATTGGCACTACTATAAAATCTGTGGGTAGCTCAAACGAGATGATTATCCTTGGTGATTTTAACATTAATTGGTTAGATCGTTCATCTCTAAATGATAGAAATTATTTTGAAAGCTTAAATCTGACTCAACTAATTAGAGAACCTACTCGGGTTGACCACAGATCCAAATCTTTGTTGGACTGGATTTTGGTCACCCACTTTAACAGAATTATTGAATCCGGTGTTTTACCCGATTGCTTTAGTGATCATTCCATGGTTTTCTGTGTATGGAAAATTAGATTACCTCGCCTACCACCCAAGGTGATTAGGGTAAGGCAGAGTAAATATTTTAACACTGAGCTTTTTATCCAAGATCTATTAGATATAAATTGGAACCGGTTTAACCTTATTCCTTTTGTTGAAGATGCTTGGAATTTTTTCTATACTGAAGTGCTTAAAGTAATTGATAAACATGCCCCTTGGATATCAGTCAAGGTTAAGGGTCGACATTTACAATGGATTGATGCTGATTTAATTAATCTTTTAAACAAAGAGTTAAGGCATGGGAAAAGTACCGCCTGTCAAAGGACCCATCAGACGGGGCTGTTTATAAACAATTAAGAAATAAGTGTACGACTAAAACAAGAAATGCTAAATCGAATTATTATACAAACTTTCTGTCTAATAATTTTAATAATCCTAAGAAGTTTTGGAAAAGTCTTAATTCTTTATTTAAAAATTCTACTAAAATCATTGCTACCAAAATCAAAGTCAATAATGACGTTATCAGTGATCCTTCTGCGGTTGCCAATGCTTTCAACCAACACTTTTCCTCCATTTGTTGTTCACAATTTTCTAATTTCTCCTACTCTAGTCCAGCAGATGAGCTTAACAGTTCCTTTTCATTTGCTACAATAAATCCTACTGAAGTTCAGCAAGCAATCTCCGAACTAAAGTCAGGTAACGGTACTGATCCCGATGGCCTGGAGATTAAGTTTATTAAGCTCGCATCTCATGTACTGGCATTTCTTTATCAGATTTATTTAATTTATCATTATCCACCTGTGTGGTTCCATTAATGTGGAAGTCTGCCAGAGTTACACCAATACATAAGGGTGGCGATGCACTTGATCTTAACAACTATAGACCTACAGTATCTCTATCATCAGTAGTATAGCAAAAGTGTTTGAAAAAATAATATTTAAACAATTATTTAAATATATTAATGATTTCTCTATTCTGTCTCCAAATCAATCTGGTTTCAGACAAAACTTTTCTACAACTACTGCTCTTCTAAAATTTACCAATGATGTTTCATCTTCCTTAGACAATAACAAGTCAACTGGTGCAATATTTATAGATCTCACTAAGGCCTTTGATATGGTCGATCACTATTTGCTTCTCGACAAATTATATGCGATAGGCCTTACTAAAGATTATCTTCTCTGGTTTAATTCTTACCTTCACTGTAGACATCAGCGTGTCTCTTTTCATGGTTGTGTATCACAGTCCTTAATAATGGACAAAGGTGTCCTCTTTAGGGCCTCTTCTATTTTCTTTATTTATCAATGATCTTCCTTTAATTTGCTCAGACTGTTGTATCCATCTATATGCAGATGACACAGTGATCTACACATCTAATATGTCTGTCTCTAAGATTCAATCCTTATTGCAATCTAATTTTAATGCCATTCAACTTTGGTTCCAATCCAACCATCTTCTATTGAATAAGAAAAAGTCATATAGCATATTGTTTCCCACCAGATCAGCTTCATGAATCAAGATAACAATCTTTCACTCAAATTCCTAGACGATACTCAACTTGATCAAGTTGATGAACTTAAATATCTGGGCCTTTGGCTTGACTCACAACTCTCTTTTAGGTGTCATATCAATTCTGTTGTAAAAAATATTAATTGTAATTTACGAATATTGTATCGCTCTATTAACTGTTTCACTCAAATGATTAGACTAAGAATTGTGTCACAGTTAATATTTCCCATATTAGACTATGCGGACGTTGTCTATCAAAACACAACAGAATCAAACTTGAAGGCATTGAATGTTGCTTTCAATAATATATGTAGATTTGTGTTGAGATGTCCTTTTACTACTCACTGAACTCACTGAACTTATTATCACCAAAAGCCAGAAGACAGTATCACTGGTATCAGGTCATTTTCAAATGTGTGTATTATATTTATCCTTCTTATTTGAAGGAATATTTACTTAAATATAGACCCAACTATAGATTGAGACACACTGAATATCTCTCCTTCACTGTACCAAACATTTTCAAAGAGAGTGGTAGACGTGCTTTTAAATTCAAAGCCCCCTCAGACTGGAATAGCCTGCCCGGGTCTCTAAGATCTGTCACATCATTGTGTTCCTTCAAAATATCTCTCTTTACTTACTTGCAAGCGAACTGTTGCTGCAAATGTTTTCCTCATGTGTGATTGGACTTTGTTTTTTATACCCCTTATATCTGGATACTTATTTTATTTTTATTTATTTATTTATTTATTTTTATTGTATTTTTTTTATGTGTACATATGCGAGTATGGGTGTAGGTGTACGTATACATTATGTATGTATGTATGTATGTATGTATGTATGTAAGACATATGTGTATGTAAGGGCTAAATGTTGTCATGCATCTTAATACTGCAATATGTTTTATATATGGATTTGTTTCCAATAGGGAGTTGGTGGGCCTGGTGGGCCTAGTGGGCCTGGTGGGCTGGGTGGGCAGGGCGAGGCGGGATGAGGTAGAGCTTTAGTGTGAGTGAATGTATATGTATTGTATTATCTTTGTCTCGAGGACCCCTTCGAAATTCAAATTCAAAGGAAAAGGCAGAATTTTCAAAACATCTCTAATACTTAATGTTATAGATGCAAGAAATGAATTAAGCACAAGAATAATTACAGTAAATGAATATGGGGAAGCAAAGGAAAACCCCAGCTTCTTTAAGATTAACTTTAAGAATAGTTCCCTGAAACAAATGAAACATTAAATAGCAACAACCTTGCTCCAGCCGAAGACTGCAAAAGGCATTCTGCAGGCACAGGTTCAAGCGTTAACGTCTCCGTTTCCTTCATTTGTTGGACAAATCTGTGGAATTTTGCCTGCTTCTTAAATGATCCCTCAAACAGGAATGAAACCATAGACTCCGTCAGACAAATTGCAACAGTCTCTCCATCCACATCATTGTCTATAATATAAAAGAGATAATGAAATGTACAATTGAATTACCCATCAATTAGAACCATGCACTAAACCAGTGTTTTTGAGGCTGAAACACTGCACCACTGCCTGTAAGGTAAAGTACACACACAAAAATAGTAACCTGTGGGGAACACTTTACAGAGCTAACAAATAAATTCTGCAATAAAATAAAGATTAAAATAATAAAACATGAAACATACATGAACACAGAAGTAACAAACAGCTGAATTTAATAATTGAAGTGGCATAATTCTAAAGAGAAGTCCAAATGGCAATCAGTGATTTAACAGGACACAGCTTTGGCATCATTGTTATTTTTGTTAGTGGATAATGTGAATAAAAACCTAACTATAATTTAAAAAATAAGTATTTGCATTTATTTTGGATGATGAAGAGGACATTTAAAATCGAAAAGTATTTTTTATATAAATTTTTATTCTTTTTTATATCATCAAGTGTGTTTGTAACAGTGCAATAAATATTCGTACTGCTTTATGTCCATTTTACTTTAATTAGTAATCACTTGATTTTGCGTTTGATGGCCGTGTATAATCTGAGGTGGAGCGTTGCGTTGGGGAAGTCTCGTGCGGCCTAACAAAATGTCGCAATCCCAACGGCAGGACATTTTTGGACTCAAAAATATATAGTGTTTGCCACAGATTTTATTTTATTTTTTTAAATACAGTATGAAAGTTTATACTCTATGGATAAAGGCCGTTGTCACACCGCGAAGAATCCTCAAAAAAGCCTAAAAACATTTTCTTGCACTTTACAAACACCTCAACGTCTGTCTCACATGAGGTGATCACTCAGAATCTGACAGTCTGATATCAACTCAAATGTTCCTCAGTTCCTCGATACAAACTCCATCTTAGGAACAGGGAAAAGACACAGCCAATATAGAGCCAATTAGTGGCTGGGGATTATTAGGAGGCCATGATTGAGAAGGGCCAATAGGGGAATTTAGCCAGGACACTAGGGTTATACCCCTACTCTTTACAAGAAGTGCTCTAGGATGTTTTTAATAACCACAGAGAGTCAGGACCTGATTTTAACATCTCATCCAGAGGACAGTGTCTTTTTCCAGTATAATGGGACATTAAGACCCACACAGACCACAGGGTGATCACCCCTGCTGGCCTCCCTAATATCTCTTCCAGTCGCAAACTTAGTCTTCCCCAGGAGGTCTCTCATCCAGGTACTGACCAGGCTCAACCTTGCTTAGCTTCAGTGGCAACCAGTCTTGAGCTACAGGTTAATATGGCTGCTGGTAAATGCTGATGTTTGTTTGTAGGTTATCTGACTGTTGATGTGCATTTGTAGATTATTTGACTGGTTATATGCACGTTTTTAGATTATCTGACTGTTATGTATGTGTGTTTGTAGATTATCTGGCTGTATGGTGACAGAGGAAGGCTGTTGTTCTGTGGCATCAGCTCTGAGATCAAACCTCTCACGCCTGAAAGAGCTGGATCTGAGCTACAATCACCTTGGAGAATCAGGAGTCAGGCTGCTCTCTGAAAGACTCAACGATCCAAACTGCACACTTGACAAACTTAAGTATGTTGAGCTGTAAAACCCTGTTTATACCCATATTAACCCCTTAAACCCAGGCCCTAATTGGTCTTGAATTTATTGAAAGGTCAGTGAATTCACTGAAATAGCACTTGTATTTATTCCTTTTAAAAAATGTCAATCCTTAACAAATACACACAAAAGACATATATTTTTAATGTTTCATTAGAATGAAGACATTTTTGTAATCATTACATTTTATATAGAATATTATTTTTTTACTCATTTTAGGAAAACAATTCAAAAGAACAATCTTTAAGCATCTGTAACTTAACCCTTTCACACTTACTGGTGCATATTTGTGATGTTTTATGACTGGCACCCTTAGAGTAGCGTCACACATTTGTGTTTCTGCAGCAGTCAGTGATGTCAGATTCAAATCGGTTTTCATGCCAACACTAAACTGCACTGCCCAAGTGCCAGTAATTCATATTCACACAAACTGATACTCAAACAGTCTTTACAAGCACATGGTATGATTATTTGACATATGACATAGACATCCAAATGGTCACAAAATTACTACTATAAAAGTTTACAGCTCGTATACAAACAGTCAACACAAAATTGGGATCACTGATCCTCGTATCCATGTCTGTTTACATTAGGTGATCATTCTGTTGTCAATCACAAGTAACTCAAACAGCAACTCAATAGTCTTTTCAAGCACACAGTACGCTCATTGAAACAGACAGCCAAATTGTCGCAATACATCACGATAATGTACAACAGCTCACCTATATGCAGTTAACACAACAGGGAAATGCAATCATTCCAGTCCAGCCATCTTTGTTTACATTAGGTGACAATGTGTTTGTCACACACATATATGTTGGTACTCCTTTCATAATGAGGACTCTCCATAGACATAATGATTTTTATACTGTACAAACTATCCCTGATAGCACACATACATCAACCAGGCATATATTTGATGTGTGTTTACATCTTAACAACATCTATTTTAAATTTTTTGCTCATCTGCAATATGTCTATAAAATGACAAATATTGTCTTGAATGTCAATAAGACATTCAGCAGATGTCTTTGAGACATTTATGATCTAGAATGTTGTAAATCTGATATTTAAGATGTTTAGTAGATGTTGCTTTCCAGATGAAAAGATCTAAAACAGACATCAGAGATGTACATACACTCACCTAAAGGATTATTAGGAACAGCATACTAATACTGTGTTTGACCCCCTTTCGCCTTCAGAACTGCCTTAATTCTACGTGGCATTGATTCAACAAGGTGCTGAAAGCATTCTTTAGAAATGTTGGCCCATATTGATAGGATAGCATCTTGCAGTTGATGGAGATTTGTCGGATGCACATCCATGGCATGAAGCTCCCGTTCCACCACATCCCAAAGATGCTCTATTGGGTTGAGATCTGGTGACTGTGGGGGCCATTTTAGTACAGTGAACTCATTGTCATGTTCAAGAAACCAATTTGAAATGATTCGAGCTTTGTGACATGGTGCATTATCCTGCTGGAAGTAGCCATCAGAGGATGGGTACATGGTGGCCATAAAGGGATGGACATGGTCAGAAACACTGCTCAGGTAGGCCGTGGCATTTAAACAATGCCCAATTGGCACTAAGGGGCCTAAAGTGTGCCAAGAAAACATCCCCCACACCATTACACCACCACCACCAGCCTGCACAGTGGTAACAAGGCATGATGGATCCATGTTCTCATTCTGTTTACGCCAAATTCTGACTCTAACATCTGAATGTCTCAACAGAAATCGAGATTCATCAGACCAGGCAACATTTTTCCAGTCTTCAACTGTGCAATTTTGGTGAGCTCTTGCAAATTGTAGCCTCTTTTTCCTATTTGCAGTGGAGATGAGTGGTACCCGGTGGGGTCTTCTGCTGTTGTAGCCCATCCGCCTCAAGGTTGTGCGTGTTTTGGCTTCACAAATGCTTTGCTGCATACCTAGGTTGTAATGAGTGGTTATTTCAGTCAAAGTTGCTCTTCTATCAGCTTGAATCAGTCGGCCCATTCTCCTCTGACCTCTAGCATCAACAAGGCATTTTTGCCCACAGGACTGCCGCATACTGGATGTTTTTCCCTTTTCACACCATTCTTTGTAAACCCTAGAAATGGTTGTGCGTGAAAATCCCAGTAACTGAGCAGATTGTGAAATACTCAGACCGGCCCGTCTGGCACCAACAACCATGCCACGCTCAAAATTGCTTAAATAACCTTTCTTTCCCATTCTGACATTCAGTTTGGAGTTCAGGAGATTGTCTTGACCAGGACCACACCCCTAAATGCATTGAAGCAACTGCCATGTGATTGGTTGATTAGATAATTGCATTAATGAGAAATTGAACAGGTGTTCCTAATAATCCTTTAGGTGAGTGTATATTAAACCTGTAAACACACACAGTCACAAACATTGTTACTCCTATCATTATAAGGACTCTCCATATACACAATGATTTTTATTATATATATTCTATCCCCTAAACCTAACCCTCACAGAAACATTTGGGATATTTACATTTAAAAAATATATATATATTATGTATGTTTGAATTACAAGGACACTAGAGATGTCCTCATAAACCACATTTATAGCATAATATCTTCGTAACTACTAGTGTATAACCTAATAAAACCACCAAACACACACACACACACACACACATACAGTGTACAGACAGACCGTATTGATGATTTCTGACTATTTATATAGCTATGTATAAAATAGGAAGTAAAACAAATACAGTACAGTAGACAAAACCCATTTGTTTATATGCTTAGTATTTACAGTATTTTTAAATATATTTTTATCTATAAATGTTTTAAAATGACAAATCAAGAATTCAGTATATTACTCGTCTACACTGCGAAGTGTCACGTGACCTCATTCTAACAGATTTTGCACTCTTTTGATATTTTGCGTGTGGACATAACTCACTCTGGGGGGCATTCAAGGGAATTCAGAACCTACTCGTGAAAAGGGAAAAAGAAAATTATTCATGGTTTTGATTTAGAAAAAAACACTTCTTAAAAAACCACCCCACCTGAATCTTATTTAAAAGTGTTCGCAATCATAAAATTATAATCCCCAACAAATCACCCCCTATTAAGAACATTATTGTTAGGGTTACTGATCAATAAATCCACCATCTTCTAAAGCCAACTGTCATATGCAGTGTCACATGTACTGGAGCCTATCCCAGCTGTCTCGGGCCATAATCATTAAATCATAAACCCCAACTCATAGCCAAGATTCCCTCCTTTACAGTGCTTTTGGACTTTAGTTTTCCAAGAGATGACTTGAGGGAATTCCCCTAAATACAGAAAAGGTGACAAAGGGCAAATTTTATTAAAGGTGTGTTAGGAATGAAACTTGGATCTCGTTGTAGTTTAGCACACAACACTTCTACCATCAAGAATTCCTCGGTCCCTTTCTGTGCATGCCCAGGTAAGTGCAGTCGGGAGTCTGCGTATCTGGAGACTTCATGAAGGGAGAAGAAAGAACGACAACACAAGGTTGTTTCTATTCAATCTACTCAAAGTTCATTATGGCAAGCATAATATTTATACCTTTCATATTACAAAGAAAAACCAACAGCCAATAGTATAGTGATAGCAAGACTTGCTGAGACAGCCAAGGACAATAAATGTTGACCAGAATAGCCTGGGAACGGTAATCATATGAGGTCAAGCAGTCCTGGATATTTGTTATGTCCGACTGAGATATTTAGCTAAGGAAAAGAGTATGTGCTGGTTGGAATGCAAAACATTCTGAAAGAGGATAAGACAAGAGAAACTAACAACATCTGTGAAGGTCATGGACTCTTCGATGCGTGTGGTGTGATTCTGTGATTCGCACACATACATTCATAGTTAGATGTCAAACTAAAGACAGCATGTACAATTTATATTTCTCACAAGGTAAGATTCAGAAACCCTTGTTATTAATGACACCTGTGGCCATGAAGTGAACTGCAGCAGCTACCTGTTGCTCATGATCGTGCACACACTCCATAGGGAGGAGAGTGAGCATTTACCAAAACAATGACATAATGTACATAGATACTGAACGTGATTCACCGGCATCATGCTGACAGATGAGGTAGCATAATTAAAATGACACAGTTATGATTGTTTTACAAACTTTGAGACTGTATATTATATTTGACTCTCCAGTGCTGGAACAGGGCTAAAACAAAGTGTGGATATCGGTCTGACTATGTGAGAATGTAGTTTGAATAATCACTTTTCTTTGCATGATACATTGACTGCATTTATACGATAGCTGTTAGCTAAACTTGGTGGATGATGACAGTAGATGTTTATAAAATAGACTGTACATTATAAATATGTTGACACAATTCAGTATTGATCTGATTCATCACAAATGTAATTTTGATATATCGCTGCACTATTGTTTTATAATAACAGAATATATATATTTTCTGTATAACCAAGTTACGTTACACTATTGAATGTGTCTTTTTGCATTATCTTGAACATTGTCTAGCATTCATTTCATGTGTTATTGTAGTTTAGCTAAAATGACACAGATCAATCCTTATGGCTCAATATTTCACATGCTTTGCAGTTATGTAAGATTACCTGTCCAATTAGAAAAACACCAATTCAGGGTCACTTTTGATCCCCAAAACCAAACGAAGGTCCATCCAGGAATCAAATGCCCTGCCGATTTTCACTCTAGTTTTCACTCGACCACGATCACATTCCCGGTTAGCCAGACTGGATTCAGTAGATACATTTTTTATTTTTTTTGGCTTACTCAGAGTTTGTGTTGGAGTCGGTGTTGTGCTGGGACGTTTGCTGGATTCATCTCTAAGATAATGTTATCTAGTGTTGCAGTTTGTTGTCACTGTTGAATAGCGGAAGAGAAGCACTGAGGCTCTCGGGAGCGCACATAAACGGCACATATTTTTGATTTTCCCGGCAAAGCGACCCGCTCCCTCATTTTATAAGTTGTGATTCAAGCCGTTCACACATTGGCAAAAAAAGGTGCTGCTTGCTTGATATAACCAAAATATTGTTGAAATGGTTTTGCAGTATTTGGTTGGGTAAGACTTTACCTTTTTATTCGATGGGAAACACAGTGGACATTGACAGTGATTCAGGGAAAAGGTCTTTTAGCCTCTTACTTAAAAATCAATTCTATATCAAAACTGCTATTCAAATAAAAGTGAAATGTTCAAATCTTACCGATCATAACAGAAGCAGCATCACTGGTAAATGATGCAAGAGTGTCTGCAGGTCTGCATTTCTCTGCTGTAATGATGTTGAAGATGGTTTCTGTAATAGTTACAGCATCTCCAGTAGGGATGTAACGGTTTAACAGTTTCACGATATACCCCAGTTTAATAATAGATGATTTTCACACCATAGACATTCTTATTCACAGAATTGCATGAATATAAAATCTGTTTAAATATAAAATCTGAACTTTTCTAAAATCCAAATCAGTTTAATGATGACATCATCAGATACATTTGATAAATCGTGATTTCCTCATTTTACATTGAATGGACACTTCATTTAAAGGCACGGCACGGGCTCATCTCACCACAAAGACATGTCGGACCCTGAACATTTATTTACACCATCAAAAGCTTTTTCTTGGTCCAAATCTAAAAATCCTACATTAAGATTATTGTCTCTGGCAAAAGAAATCAGATCATGTATTCAAAACAAATGATCAAATATTGTGCGTTTAGGAATACAATATGACTGATCAGCGTGAATTAATTTAGATATGTAAAGTTTGAATCTTTTGGTTAATGCTTTGGACAGTATCTTATAGTACATTTATTTCACTGCTGAAATCTGCAGTGTGAGAGTATTTTGGACATTTTGGGTTTGGCACCATTAATGGTTCTCAGTTATTCTGTTTGGAAAGTTTGTTGCATCGTCCCATGAAATCTGTGGAGGATAATATATTTAGATGCAAACGGATTGTGTTTATATGAAATGTTATGATGAGCTTATTTTCATTTTATATTATTTATTATTTTTTTAAGTGCAGCACAACAGCAAGACTACAATATGTTTAATACTAATAATATGTTTTATTTGTAAAGTACTAAATAGGGTTTATAAAGTGCATTAGCATACAGGAAATGAACAGTGATACTGTAGCACATTTGCTTGTCTTGTGCTCCACTCTGTCACTGTATTAAGATCATTTACGAGAAGTCTCACAGGTCGCCCTGCACAGGTGCTGGTACATCAGCGAAATTACCCGCCACTGTACATGAATAATCCGCATTTGGCAGGTGTTAATTTAAAACCTTGCTCACCAGGAGTAGGCTGTATGACAAATTCAGGAGAAAGGAAATCATAACAGTGTTTATGACATCAAGCTTTGCAATCACACCCACACTTTCTGCGGGAAAGTTTTAAATAATCATGTGTTGGTGAATGGTGAGGTTCCCGACCCCTGCCATAGCAGAAAACAGTACTTGAGAAAACAACAATAAATAAACTGCAAATGAATAATCATTGTTTACAATCAAACTAAGTTACAAAAGCAACCAATCACTGAATCAAATGAAAATCTAAACTGTTAATTTGGGCAGTAATCATTACAAATTATTAGTATTTGTGTTTGTTCAATTAAATAATTATTAAAAAATGTTATTTTATAGTTTGGCAGATGGTAAGTTATAATGTACAGGCAGCACGTTATCTCACAATAAACCCAGACAGGGTGATCAGGACCCCGATGCGAAGCGTCCCACTGCAAGACAATACAAGAGAAGGTCCCTGGTCAAAGCAGTACGGCTTCGAGAAAATAAAAAACAAAAAAACAGATATACATCATCCAGAGCACTTCAGGACAAATACAAAGAACAGCATTTTTTATACATATTTCTTCTCGGGAAATCTTGTTGTGTTGTGGATTATTTCTGTTGTGTTTTCAGCATTTATTTGCTCATTTGGTTGCAGGAAAACTAAATAACAGTCCTGTGTGTCTTTATTAGAATCTTTTCTGAAAGTTTCAACTAGATGTAAAAATTTGATGGTTTTACAGCCTCTTTTTATCATGCCAATAAATTATTATTATTAATTTATTTATATTATTATAAATATTAATTCATAAAGATAAAGAGAGAGAGAGAGAGAGAGAGAGAGAGAGAGAGACATTCTCTGTGTGTTATTTCAGATAAAATCACTTTGAAGTAAGTTTCAGGTGAGCTGAATGTGATGTCATCATTTGTGTGTGTTTGTGTTTTTATAGTGTGGATCATGGAGGAGAGTTCAGGATTACAGCAGGACCACGCAAATGTAGGTCTACACACACACACACACACACACACATACACACACACTCACACACTCACGCACATATACTCACACACACACACACACACACACTTACACTTGCACACACATACACACACACTCACACACACACTCATACTTGCACAAATACACACACACACACTCACACTTGCACACACACACTTGCACACACACACACACACACTTGCACGCACAGACACACACACACACTCACACTTGCACACACACACACACACTCACACTTTCACACACATACACACACACACACACACTCACACTTGCACACACATACACAAACACACACATATATACACACACACTCACACTTGCACACACATACACAAACACACACATATACACTCACACACACACTCACACTTGCACACACATACACATACACACATATACACTCACACACACACACATATACATCACAAACTCACACACACTCACAAACACTCTCACACACACACTCACACGCGTGCACGCACGCACACACACACAAACACGCATATACACTCTCACACACACACACACTCACACACTCATGTAGTGTTTCCATGTTTTATGGGGACTTTCCATAGACATAATGGTTTTTATACTGTACAAACTTTATATTCTATCCCCTACTTTACATTTGGTCCCCATAAAGTGATAAATACACGCTCACACACACACACACACACACACACACACACACACACACACGCACGCTCACTATCACACACACTTACAGACATGCACACACACACACACACACACACACACACTCACTATCACACACACGCACTCACTATCACACACGCACACACACACACACACACACACACTCACTATCACACATACGCGCACACACTCACAGACACACACTCACTATCACACACACACACACACACAAACACACACACACTCACTATCACACACACACACACTGGTTTAGTGATTGTTGTGTTTTAAGTGTTTTTTCTCTTCTTGTGTTCAGATGTCTGTGATCTCACACTGGATTCAAACACGCACACACACACACACACACAAACACACACACACACTCACTATCACACACACACAAACACATGTAGTGTTTCCATGTTCCCCTTCTGTCGCTCTCTCCACGTTGTGTCGGAGAAGCGACACTAGGGGTCTCTCTTGAGTGCCGATATCCACCTCTGATCTTATTGAAAAGGGCCAATGGGAGTTGGCAGTCAGTATTTGCATACCCCGCCCCCGGACATACGGGTATTTAAGCGGGGCAAATACGGGAGTTCATTCAGAAAATTTCTTCGGAGCCGATGGTCTGTCTGCAGTTTTCTGCGAGTTACACGCCACTAAAACGTTCCTGTTTCCTCTGACGATCTGCATGCTGTTGGATCTTGACGGCGCACAACAGCGGCTTTCTCTTCTCAATGCACGGCGTGCATTGTTGCCCCTGAGCGCTTCGACAGCGCAGACACGTACACACACACACACTGTGTATATTAAAAGAGTTTTTACTAAAAGAGTAATATTCTCTAAAAGAGCAAACACAGGTGCGTTGAACGTCCTTTTAAGGACGCGTCTTTTTCAAGATGCCTTTCCGCACCTGTGTCGTTCCTGGATGCGGTAGAGTGCTCTCTACTTCAGACGGCCACAAGCGCTGTCTCGTGTGTTTGGGCCGCGATCACACCGAGGCGGCGTTTGTGGATGGTTCATGTTCTCACTGCGAGAACATGACCATGACCACGTTGCGGTCGCGGCTTGCTTTCAACAGAAAGCAAGCCACCCCAGCTGCACCCCGCATTGCTCCTTCTTCCCACGGGATTAAGGACGGTGCGGTTGGCGCTGGGGGCGATTTGGGGGCGGCAGCGGGTGCGGTTTCGCCGGGTAGCCCCCCGCGAACCTCCCGTTCCCCGACACGCTCGCTGGTCCCCGTCCACGCTCGCGGCGATAGCGGCTCGCCTCACGGCCTGGCTGTCTATCCTCCCGAGTTCGAAGCAGACGAGCTCGCCGCTGCATCGGAGAGTGCGGTGTCTGATGCCGAGGACTCCCCTGGACTGCCGCCTTCGGGCCAGCAGGCCCAGGCTGAGGCCGACGCTCAGGTGTCCGACATGCTTGCCCGGGCCGCCATGAGCGTGGGGTTGGATTGGAACCCTCCATCCTCCCCACAGCCTTCACGGTTGGATGATTGGTTCCTGGGGGCGGCGCGCCGTTCGCGGCCTCGCATCCCCCCGGTTCCTTTCTTCCCGGAGGTGCATGATGAGCTGACGTCTACGTGGAGAGCCCCGCTCTCCGCTCGTCTAGGTGCCACCCGCTCCACTCTCACCACCCTCGACGGCGGAGAGCGCCACGGATACGGGGCGATTCCCCAGGTCGATAGGGCAGTTGCGTACCATCTATGCCCCGGTAGCCCTACGGCCTGGCGGGGCCGCCCGTACTCCCATCCAAGCCCTGTAGGACAACATCCTCGCTCAACGCGAAGGCCTACAGTGCGGCTGGACGCGCTGCCTCCGCCCTGCATGCGATGGCCCTCCTGCAAGTCCACCAGGCCAAAGCACTCAACATGCACGGGGGTGGACCTGATCCTGATGTGCTGCAGGAACTGCGCTCAGCGACCGACCTCGCCCTGAGAGCGACGAAGGCCACAGCGCAGGCACTCGGACAGGCGATGGCCACCCTAGTGGTCCAGGAACGCCATCTTTGGCTCAATCTGGTCGAGATGCGTGAGGCTGATAAAAACCGCTTCCTGGACGCACCTGTCTCCCAGATTGGCCTTTTCGGCGACACCGTCGAGGACTTCGCCCAACAGTTCTCTGCGGTGGAGAAGTAGACGGAGGCCATCTCTCACATGATGCCCCGCCGCAGACCTGCCGCTATGGGCCCTGCCCCGTCTGCCCGCCGAGGGCGTCCCCCTGCGAAGAAACCAGCTCCTGCTCCGCCTCAACCCGGGCCCAGCTCTCAGCCCCAGCGTCGAGCACCCCGCAGGCGGCGCACGCCCCCTGTCTCACGAACCCCTCCAGGACCCGGAAGGCTCCCAAGCGTTCCTGAGACAGCCGACCCAGAGCCGAAGATGTTAGCTCCGGAGGTGGTA
>NC_068285.1:1852801-1879801 GCF_025860055.1 Xyrauchen texanus
ATCTGTTAGATGTCTTACTGTAGCTGATAGTTTGAAAGGTTTATTATTGTTGTCTTGTGAGTTTTGGTTTGTTTAGCAGCAGTTCAGTACTCACCTGTCAAGAACTGTTGATGTTCCTCTTTACTGACTAGAATATCACCTACAAAATACTTCACAATGAATTTATTGATTGTTTCAGACGATTCAGTGGATCAAAAACTGTCAAACTTTTTCTCTGTTTCTCTCGTCGTGTAATTTCCTGCTCTTGTCACCCAAATGAACCATGGCACACTTTACTCAGTCATAAAACCAGTCTCTGATTACACTGTTTTTACAGCCATCTGCAATTATTTACCAACAGTCTTAAAACTCTGAGTGTCATAAAACATGTTTGATTTGATGCAATCGTCAGTAGATCTATTACTTTATACAAGTAATTTAGTAAGTCATTATTATTTCTATAGTTTCTAGAACAGATGTCACAAAGTATGGAAGCCCAAACCTGCAAAAATAATAAATAAATAAATGTAACAATAAAAGAATGAATAAAGGAATAAATGTCTTGATAAAACAAATATAATTCGTTTTTAATTAAATGTATTCCTGAATTTATTATTGTATGACTTTATTCCTTTATTATTTTCTATATTCATTTTAACTTTATTTGTATTCTTTTTAACTTGTAATTATTTATTCATTTATTTTGCATGTTTTTTATTTATGTGTTAATTTATTTTTTATATTTATTTATTTCCACATATATTTATTTCCATATTTATATATTCCCATATTTATTTATTTGATAGAGAGGCTGAGATCCATTTGCAGAGGTTTATTTAACACAGGTAACAGAACAAGGAAAGCTTGACATAAGCTCAAGCTGGCAATCGAAGGGAACTCAGGCAGGCATAAGTAGAATACTCAGGCTGGAATTAGGGGCGATCCAATATTCAGAGTGAAACACAGGCCAAGGTCAGGGCAGGCAGCAAAGGTGCGAGAGTTCATTAAACAGTCCAGGTCAGAGATCGAAAGTCCAGGGATAACAGAGTTACGTGTGATACTGACGGATAGGCAAATCAATACTTCACAGAGAACAAAAGAGCAAGCAGTCCATATAAAGAGAGGATAAGGAGCAACAGGTGATAATGCTGAAGATAACAAGGGAATTCAGCAGGGCTGTATGGTGATGAGTGCAGAGGGGAGAGATGGGAGATGAAGTGTTAATACTCAGGGGAAAGTGTTATGTATTGACTCTGATTGCAATACATAGATGTAGGCACTACTTTGTGGCGCGTTAGAACATTACGCTCCACTATGAGTGTGTGTGTTAAGTCAGCGGATGGATGCATGCATGTATGTTCGGTGTACGATGATGGTTCAGTAAACACAATCGTTTCAACTGTGACTGCGAGTCTGTGTTTATTTAAAGGTTATGTTAAGAGAAGAAACATAACAAAACTGGCGACGAGTCTTAAGAAGAACCCGCAAAATACATCAGATTGAATAAGACCGGTGTAAAGTTTTGAATGGACTTGGTTTTGTGGACGAAAGTTTTGTCTGCTCACCCCGCAGTTCTGCCGTGGACGAGCTAGCTGGAGACGTTTGTTCATCAAGACCAAGGTAAAAGTGATTAGACGCCAAGAAGCAAAAATGGCTGGAATATTGGGACATATGGACAGTTTTGATAGTTCGGTGGAGGACTGGACAACATATGTGGAAAGAGTTGAGCAGTACTGTCTAGCAAACGAGATACAGAACGAAAGACAAGTAGCAGTCCTACTAAGTGTTATGGGCACGAAAACTTACAACTTACTCCGCAGCCTTGTTGCTCCAGCTAAACCGGCAGACAAAACATTTGATGAAATAACGCGAACGCTGAAAAGTCACCTAAACCCAGCGCCATTAGTGATCGCTGAGCGTTTTAGATTTCACAAGAGAAACCAGTCAAAAAGTGAGTCCGTGTCAGAATACATCGCTGAGCTGAGGAAACTAGCCGAGCATTGCCAGTTTAGAGATGGACTTTCTGACGCTTTGAGGGACCGGTTCGGTAGCGGGCTGCACAACGAGAGCATTCAAAAACGGCTTTTGACGGAGGACAAGCTTACTTTAAAACGAGCAGTGGAAATTGCGGTTTCAGTGGAGACAGCAGCAAGGGATGCAACAGAACTGCAAGGTAAAAACCCAACGACATGTTCTGTATTCAAAATGCACTCCAAGCTGTGCAATACCAAAGCAAAGCCCTGCTTCAGATGCGGTAAACAGTCACATGACCCCACGGAGTGTTGGTTTAAAGATAAAGACTGCCGTCAATGTAATAAGAGGGGGCACATACAGAAAATGTGTAAATCAAAGTACAGCAACTCTAAAGAGAAAGTAAATGTAAAAAGAGGGCAGAGGCTTCACAAAGTAGCACAAACAGACTCTGACAGTTCTAGTGAGGAAGAATTGGCTTGTTTAGGGTTGTATGCTACAGAAAAGGATGACAGTGATGTGATATGGCTGACACCAAAAGTCAATGGAGTGCCATTAAAAATGGAACTAGACACAGGGTCAGCGCTGTCAATCATATCTTTCAAAGATTACAAGAAAAACTTTCCAGACACAAAACTGTCACGCACCAGAGTAAAGTTGAAAACATACACGGGTGAAAAAGTCACACCACTGGGAAAACTCAAAGTGAAAGTGAAATATAAAAACCAAACTTGCAATCTTGAGCTGTTTGTTCTGAAGGATGGAGGGGTGCCACTGTTTGGTCGCAGAAGGCTAAGACAGATCAGGCTCAACTGGCATGAAATAAAGACTTTGCGTATTGCCTCCAAGCAACTCACTGACAAAAGTTATCTGAAATACTTGACAAGCATGCACAAGTCTTTAGTGAAGGCATTGGAACCATGAAACACATCAAAGCGCGTCTTGAGCTACAAGAAGATGCAAAACCAAAGTTTCACAAAGCACGACCTGTTCCATATGCTCTACTGGCCAAAAGTGGAAGCTGAACTTCAACATCTCATGGATCAACAGATATTATCCAAGGTGGACTGGTCTGAATGGGCTACACCAATTGTGCCTGTGGCTAAAAAGTCTTCAGACAAGTTACGCATTTGTGGTGATTTCAAAGTAACTGTTAATCCTGTACTTCATGCAGATCAGTATCCACTACCTCGCATTGATGACATTTTTGCATCCTTAGCAAATGGTGAACATTTCACAAAGATTGACCTTGCACAAGCTTATCTACAAATGGAGATGGATGAAAGTTCACGCAAGTACCTCACCATTAACACCCACAAAGGTCTATACCAATACAATCGGCTTGTATTTGGCATTACTAGTGCTCCAGCAATCTGGCAACGTGCTATCAAAAAACACAAAGTGGGATTGGACTAGAGACTGTGAGCAGGCGTTTAAAAAGGCAAAGAAACTCATCATTTCAGACAAAGTGCTGACTCATTATGACCCAAAGTTGCCCTTGCGCCTAGCATGTGACGCTTCGCCTTACGGTATTGGTGCCGTTCTGTCACACAAAATGAGTGATGGCTCTGAACGCCCCATAGCTTTTGCATCATGTTCTCTGTCACCAGCAGAGCGTAATTACGCACAGATAGACAGAGAAGCTTTAAGTTTAGTGTGGGGAGTGAAAAAGTTTAACCAGTATCTATATGGCAAGCATTTCACGCTGATTACAGACCATCAGCCACTAGTTTCTATTTTCAGTCCACACAAAGGTGTTCCGGCAATGGCTGCGGCTCGGTTACAGCGTTGGGCTCTTTTTCTGGGAGCGCACACCTACACCATTGAATACAAAGGGACAAAACTACATGGAAATGCAGATGGACTGTCCCGTCTGCCTCAGTCACTGTCAGGGAAGGGCTCTGATCCTGCTTTAAACCTTCACATGTTACAAATGGAAACGCTCCCTGTGACAAGTGCACAAATAAGCAAAGAAACAAGAAACGACCCATTGCTTTCCAGAGTGTATGATTTAACTGTGAATGGTTGGACAGCACGCACAGATACAGAACTTTCAGACTATTTCACCAGAAAAGACCAACTTACCGTGTGTCAAGGATGTGTCATGTGGGGGTCACGTGTAATTGTACCTCCCAAACTGCGACCCAAAGTTCTTAACTCACTGCATGATGGACACATGGGTGTGGTGAAAATGAAAAGTCTCGCTAGAAGTTATGTGTGGTGGCCTGGCCTTGACAACCAAATTGAAACTCTGGTCAAAACATGCACAGGTTGCCACCACACTCAGCGCCAACCTCAGATTGCACCCGTTCACACTTGGGAATGGCCAGTTGCCCGTGGCAGCGCCTTCATATCGACTACGCTGGACCTTTCTTGGATCACATGTTCCTTATTGTGGTCGACAGCTCATTCCAAGTGGCCCGAAGTTTTCACTGTGAAGAAAGCAACTTCAACTGTAACAGTGAACCTATTACAGATGCTTTTTGCTCGCACTGGATACCGCTACAACTTGTAAGTGACAATGGTACCCAGTTTACCAGTGAGGAGTTCCAAACTTTCCTGAAAATCAACGGGATTAAACACTTAACATCTGCTCCTCACCATCCGGCAACTAATGGACTAGCTGAACGGTTTGTACAAACCTTTAAACAGTCCATGAAAGCAAGTAGAAAGGAGGAAGTGCCACTGCAGCAGAAAATTGCCAACTTTCTGCTGGCGTACAGAAACACTCCACACACTACTACTGGACAGTCACCGTCAATGTTGTTTATGGGAAGAAACTTGAGATCTCGCTTGGATCTAGTGAAACCGGACATTCAAAAACAGGTGTCAAACAAACAATGTTCACCCATTCAACAACAAAGGAAACTGAGATCATTTGACGTTGGACAAAAAGTACTGGCAAGAGACTATCGCAGCCAGAGTGACAAATGGCAACAAGCAGAAATCTTGTCACAAACTGGACCGCTGTCATACACTGTGAGTGTGGAACCCAATGTCGTCTGGCGCAGACATGTTGATCAACTTCTTGATGCTTCACCTGGAAAGGTGACTGGTCAAGCTGAGACATCTGCTGTTCTACCGAATCTAGGGGACAGTACTACAACACCGGACATGACAACTGTGGAAAATATGCTTACACCAGAGGCAGTGAACATACCTCAACCAACGACAAACCTGCCTGATCCATTGGAACGCAGATATCCGGAGAGGGTTCGCAAACCTCCGGACAGACTTGATTTATAACATTAAAAAACAAAGTAAAGGAAGAGAAAATGTTCTGTTAAACATATATATATAAAAAAAAAAAAAAAAAAAAAAAAGAGTTATTGAAATGTTGTGAAATTTGAATTGTTTTCAAATTGGATATTGGTAAATCCAATATAATTTTTGTTTGATGATTATAAGTGCATCAAAGCTGGAAGGGAGGAATTGTTATGTATTGACTCTGATTGCAATACATAGATGTAGGCACTACTTTGTGGCGCGTTAGAACATTACGCTCCACTATGAGTGTGTGTGTTAAGTCAGCGGATGGATGCATGCATGTATGTTCGGTGTACGATGATGGTTCAGTAAACACAATCGTTTCAACTGTGACTGCGAGTCTGTGTTTATTTAAAGGTTATGTTAAGAGAAGAAACATAACAGAAAGGGATCGGATGACGCCAGAAGGAGGTGTTGTAGAGCGTTCTGTGACAATTTATTTATACATGTATTTATTTGTACTTTTCTGTGTGCAATATGGAAATGAGGGAGGCGGTCCTTGCGGAGCTCCAGTGCATCATTGGTTGAGAGTTCAATAGTACTTATCGGAAGCAGATGGACGTCCCACCTCAGCACCCTCTGACTCGACTATATTTTGAATATGCAGGAAAATGTTTTGCAGAGAGTTTAACAATCCAGGATGTGCTTCAACATTCATACCGAGGTGTATTCCAGAAAGCAGGTTATGTGACTTACCCGGGTAAGTTTAGGATTAAGTAAGCGGATAACAGAGAACTTTCGGGTTATGTAAGTAACCATAGCAACTGACTCTCTGATGATAACCTGCTCCGGAGCAGGTCATGTTGCAGGGTTAGTTTGTTTCAGAGAGGTTTCCGAGCATGCCGTGCCCTTTTGATGAGGATCCTGGACGTAGAGGCACAGATTATACGGGGTTTTATTCGCCGTGAGAGGGTGATAAGACCACGTATCAATGTCTTTTATCCTAAAAAATATTTGCAGGAGCGCTATCGTTTTTCTAGGGAGTCGTTAATTTATTTAACAAACCTACTAAAACCACACATCTCAAACGTAACAAACCGCGGGTCAGCGCTTAGCGCCGAACAAATTCTTTGTATTGCTCTGCGCTTTTTTGCTACGGGGAGTTTTCTCTACAATGTGGGCGATGCAGAGCATGTGGGAAAGGCAACAGTGTGTAGAGCCGTTAGTACAGTATGCATGGCACTGAATGGTTCGTGTTGTGGTTTGCTGTACACTTTTGTACAGTTCCCTGGCCATAAACCTGTGCGCTTTATTAAAGACGAATTCCACAGGGTGGCAGGTTTGCTCTCAGAAATTCTGTCATGTACTTCAACTAAATGACATTTCTTAATAGGTTTATTTTGACCACACACACACGTAAAGGCTACACAGACTTCTTAAACTTGTAATTAATCTTAATTTCAGGGTTCCCAAACGTGATTGGGTGCATTGATGGCACCCACATTCCTATTAAAGCTCCATGTATCAATGAGGGAGACCATGTTAATAGGAAGTCTGTGCGTAACATCAATGTGCAGGTAATAGCTATATTTTGGCTCCTTAATATTGGTTTACAAATAATAAACTTATTGTTCTCCACAGGTAATATGTGATGCAGCCCACCTCATCACTAATGTTGAGGCAAAATGGCCTGGGTCTGTACATGATGCCAGAATATTTAGAGAGTCATCTCTGTGCAACAAATTTCAACAGGGTACGTTTTGTTAGACAAATACTTGTAGTCTTTATTACATTTACAAAACACCTCAAACATTACAGGACACTTCTATGGTTACTTGCTGGGGGACAGAGGATACCCTTGCCTCCCCTATATGATGACACCCTACCCTGATCCGGAGCCCGGACCACAGACGCTTCAACCTGTCTCACAGCAGAACACGGGCCAAGGAGGAGATGACAATAGGCATTCTGAAGGCGATGTTTCAGTGTCTGCGTGGGCTCAGGGTCACTCCAAATAGGGCATGTGACATCACAGTTGCTTGTGTGGTACTTCACAACATTGCCACAATAAGAGAAGAGAGGCATCCCCCCCGTCCTGATGACGATGACCTAGAACAACACCCATTGAATCTAGCAGACCACAGAGATGGCAGAATGCTTAGAGACATGATTTGTCAAAATCACTTTATTTAATCTGTTCTATTTCTTCATATCCTGAAATAAAAGAGACATGACAGATTTGTATTTATTGCTTTATACACACAAAAAAAAAATAACAGATTCATGTTCACATATGATTCTTCTCACCTTAAGGCGATGCTCCAGTAGTTCTATTTCAAGTTTGGCCTTTTTAATGGCCAGCCTTTTCTCCTCGAGCTGAAGCTGTATAAGGTCCATGTCAGTTTTTTTAATTTGCCTTAATAGATGGACCTTATACACCTCCTTTGCAGACAACTAGGAAGGCAAAGTAAATAAGATGGTTAAAGAAGAAAATCTGCCACATAGTAACATTATGTAAATAAGGACAACCAGGGACAAGTTCTTACACTGCTAAGATTATGTGTAGAGGTAGATGGACCCTCATCTGCATGTACATCCCCAGCTAGATTCTGTCACAGGACAAATGACACATTTTTCACTCCATCTAAAAAGCTATGCATTGTCCAGTATATGCATCATACCTCTGTGGGTCTCAGCACTTTCTAATTCAGTCACAGCAGATGTGGTCTCATCATCATTCTAGAGTGGAAATATGCAAGGTTACTTTGTCTGGCAGACAAAGTGAAAGATCTAAAAGCAACTGGTTCTTAAAATGCACCACTAACAATTGTGACAGACTGTGTGGTTTCAGGAGGATCCAATAATACAATGCGTCCATCAGCAACTGCAAGAAAAAAAGAAACTCAATGTGTAAATTACTAAAGTATGACAGACACTGAATAAAGGCATTAGAAACATGCAAGAATAAAAAAAACTGATTACTGTATACAGCATATGCTGTAAAATAGAATATGTATGCATAATGCACAAGTGAAACAATGACTGCATTTGGGAAGCATTTAGCCTTCTTCCTAATGACAAGAGTTAATGATCGTTTTGTCCAAACGTATGACTAAATAATCAGAAGTACTAATATGGTATACCTACATTGTACCAAGTCACTTGAGTTGTTGTGGGAGGTAGCAAAGTCGACGAAGTACCCTCTGGAATACCATCGACCACAGGGCGACCTTTATTAAGTGAAAGAGCCAACTCCTCAGATGGGGTGAGAGGAGGTGGAGGTGGACCCCCGCCAGTTAGACGGGCCTCAGCCTTCTTTCTATTAGCTATATAGGAAGAATACTGTAAAAGTAACTTAAGACATTGATCTTACAACAGTTAAAATAAAATGTTACCCTTTTGGAGAATGTTTTTGTGTTTCATTTTGACTTGGGAAAGAGTTCTTTTGGCTCCAGAAAGATTACACCGTATAAAACAAGAGGCCTAAATATTTCTTGTCAATATACATTGCACTGTATTCTTAAGAAACTGATGTAGAGAAAAGTAAATGCTTGTCGAGTCATGCCACATGCTCAAAAAGACAATTGTTCAACTTTGCAAATTAACAAAAGAAAGGCAAGCATATTTAAAATGTAATAAAAAAAACGTACGCATTTACTCTGTCAGTTATTATTTGCCAAGCCAATTGTCTTTCCCTCACATATGCAGCTGTATTGCTTTTTTCATTATAATGGGCTTGAACTCCTCATAAGCCAACATTAAAACTTCTAACTCCGCTTCGGAGAAGTACGCGGCACGTAACTTTTCACCCTTAGTTTCCATGGTGACTCCTGAATTCGGCGTTCCATTGAAAATGCCTTTATATGTTCGCCGTGCGCGCGCATTAACTCGAGGTTATTAGCAGTTGATTAAACTAACTCGACACAGGTGTTTTGGAACCGACATACCCCGAGTAAGCAGGTTTGGGCTAATCAACCCATAGTTCAGGGTTAATCTGATGGTAAATTAACCCAGCTTTCTGGAATACACCAGTAGTGTGTGTAATGTGTACACACACTTATATACAGTTACTGTTATAAAATACACACACACACACATTTAATTTGAGGCTTCATGATTTTTCATGAAAACTGTAATGTATACACATTTAGTTTTGTTTTTATACCATTAAACCAGTTTATTTAAATTATTTGAACATTTCAAATGTTGTGAAATGTTTTAATAAATGTTTCATATAACATAATTTGACATGATTTCTTTATGATAAAGAATAAAGTTTGTAGGATTGTGTTTAGCAGGAATGCTATCCTGTTCTATTCATGCTGTAAATGTTATTCATGGCAGGAAGACTGGACATGTTCATGTACATGGAATATTACAAAGAAATATATTGTCAGGGAAAATTAAGTTAATATGTAAAAAACATCACTCGACTCTTTCAATGACATTCTAAACACAACAAGAACATTGTAATATTAATATCATGCTTAATTAAACTTTTAAACAGTGTTATATTGTGGGGAAAATAAAGTTTGAAGTTTTTTTTTAAAACTTATTTTATTTGTTACCTTTAAATAATGTTCAAATCACAATAAGAAAACTGGACATTTTAACGTTCATATAATATTAAAAAGAAACGTTCAAATAACGTTATATTTTGGGTGAAATTAAAGTTAGGAGAACGTTGTAAGAAACGTTTTTTTAACCTTAAAATAACGTTATAATCATGACAAGAAAACTGGACATTTTAACGTTTTAGTAAAATTTTTAAACAATGTTTGGAAAACGTTTTTAGAACCCAAAATTGTTTCCTGGTCGGGTCCTTTCACGAGCCAGAACCGTTTTACCCGTGATCGGTAAAGAATCTCTTCATAAGAGAATTCAACATGCAAGAGCTCGTCCTCCACTTCTAAATACTCCACGTCCTCCTCCTCTGCCGTGAATGGATCATTACGCATGCGCATTTGCCGACATTTTTTTAATTTTTTTTATTGATGCTCAAAACAGTCAACAACAAAATACATAAAAAAAATAAAAACTGGGAGTTCACATAATATAAATAATATAAATTGTACATATTAATACATTATGAGAATTACATGACACTGCAAGGAAAAGTATTGCACACAGATCATGTTTTTAAGGTTTTTCTGTTCTCAGACAATTTAATTGAAATTCAGTATTTTTCAAGTTCTTTCATAAAAATAAGAAAGAGAGGTTTAGCATTTAGATATTTAGATTTATGAATGTGGAACTTGGCGAGTAACAAGATCAGATTAATTACATAAAATTGACCTTTTTAGATTGATCATAATCAACAAAGCCCAGAACCACATCCTTCCAATACAACACACATTCATTAAAAATATCATAATAAATCCTAAAACATCTTGCCAGAACATTTTATTAAAGGGACAAAACCAGAAAAGATGCGCTACAGTTTCTTCAGAGTTGACACAGAAAGAGCAACTGGAGGAAAGATCCTTTTGAACTTTAAGTGGTTTACAGGGTATCACTTATGAATTATTTTAAAAGAAATCTCTTTTACTTTATTGGATAAAATGAAGAGATGTGGAAGCATCCACACTTTTCTTTCCGACAGATATTACCAACTGCATTATTCCAGTAAGCAGTGACAGGTGCGCTGTAAAACAATTTAAGCCAACCAAAAAAAATCTTAGTTCCAATTTAGGCAATTTTAATTAGCCATCATCATGACAATTAGAAATTCTCTTAAAGGTATAGTTCACCCAAAAATAATGATCTTATCATTTACTCCCTTATGTCTCAAACTATGTATGTCTTCCGTGAAACACACACACAAAACATACAGCTTCTGTGGCTTCATCTGTGTCTTCTGAAGCAATACAATCAGTTTTGGGTGAGAAACAGATCAAAATGTTCCTCCTAATTCATTATAAAACTTGACATCTGACTGAATTTCTTCAGAAGACATGGATTAAATTACTGGAGTCATATGGATTACATTTATATAAAACATTTATATACTTCTTGTGTTCTAGAGAAGAAATGAAGTCATAAGTTTGAGACGGAACAAAGTAAATGATGATGAATTATCCTTTTTGGGTAAACTGTGCCTTTAAATATTTCTCACAGGAAGCAAATCATTTTTTTTTTTTATAATTGCGCCAAAACGGCAAAAAGAGGCATCAATAATGATAGTAGTGCTTCCACTGTGATCCTGTGATACCATTTATTTAATTCACAAATATTTCAGCCAAAGTGATTCAATACTGTGATACTAAAATGAAACACTGCAGTTAAAACAGTTTGACAAAACCTGCCACTGAATATGAAATGTGTGACTAAACAGTAGCATGTAGGAGGAACAAACTTTCAACATGTGAAGGATGGTCTATAAAACAGAAGTGCACCCATCTACAAAACACTGACACACCTCAACATGAAACATTTAGTATGACTGAACAGTTTATCAATGATATCAAGTAAACAAATAAACATTTCACTTTTAAGAGAATTCAAGAATAAGTCTTAAAAACTCTAAATGCACCAGTACACAATATACAGTGACATCTAAACCAAACATTATTATGCCAAAGGTAAACATTAAAAGCATCTGAAATACTCAAAGCATCTTAAACTCCCTATACAGAGAAAATCATATTCTTCAGGGACTGAACTCTGTTGTACACTTTTCTCCCGATCCCACAAAGATGTTCTGCACTGCCTCAACTGTGCATTTCAGTCCTTTAGAAACTCAATATTTAGCACATAGAGAAGTCCAAAGAGTCCCATGAAAGCAGTGGGAAAGTCAGATAGGACCTCCATGACCAGTTTCCTCCAGGATGATGCTGAAGTTTAGACCTCTTTGTTGCCTGTGAGAGGTCATCCTCCGTGACTTCAAGGATGTCCAGTTTCTCTTCTCTTGCGTAAGTCTCCTCTAAATCAGTGTCCTAAGAATTATATACATTTAATGTATCAAGGACACACAGACCACTGATGTGAGCAAGGGAGTGTTTGCACTGTACTTTTATCAGGATGTGTGTGGAGCCGATGTAGATGAGTGTTCAACGCACCTGCTGTATTGAAAGTGCAGACACACTTGGAGAACAGGCACAACAATGCTACACGTCAGCCTGGGTGCCAATGCTTGAGCCTGTAGTGTCTCAGCAGCAGATTTTGACTGGCACAGGTGTATTTACAGGACCTACACTGCATGAAGTGTGCTCTCAAGGTAGAGCTGCATAAGAAAATACTCAAATGTGAATGATCAGATTCATAAAATGCAATTTAATAATGAACAATGAAATAGACAATTCATTTTTTCTACTACTTTATTTTTTTAGTGTTTTGCAACTGCTGCACAGCAATGAAACTCCCCTATATGATCAATAATCATCATCTCCTCGGAATATTCTAGAAAGCAATCTTCAACTGTTAGTGCAATTGCCCTCAGTACAGTATTAACCCATGGAAAGCAGGTCATCTGACTAACGAGGCTACAGAATCATATGCACAACTTCCAAACGCAATTTAATTGTGCAGCAAAATCCATCCAGCAAAAGACAAAAACAGATTTATTTGATGCAACAGGATTAAAAATACAGCTCGATTTAAACATACAGGAATGTTGATAACTTACAAAGAAAAGGTAGTAGTGTATCTATTGTTCCTATATCGACTCATTTAGGAAAAGTGTGACTCAAAGAATAAACAATGATCATCAAAAACCAAATAAAGTCCTCGCCTAAAGATTCTTCTGGATTATCACCCACGTGCTGTCTCTTCTTTCAGAAACATTCTTCTTCTGCCGTTTGCTGAAAACTTCCAGTTGTTTCTTTTATTATTGAAGAAAATATCAAAACAAACAATACAAATACAACCTTTCAAATGCTAGGGGGAGGTATAAATAATATTATAAGAATATTATAAAAAGTGCACATGCTTGTAAAACTCGAAAATCTTTTTGATTCTTCGAGGGCAATATTGACTCAATATAATGCTTCAATTCATTATTAAATACTATAAAAATAAGAAAAAAAATTCTTCCTGAAAATTTACATTTATGAATTTGAAATTTAGATTCAAATAAAAAAAAATATATAAAATAAGTGTGGGTTTGTTTATCTTTGGAGTTTACAATAATACCTAAAGAACATCTTTCCACTGTAATGTAACATTTTCATCAACATTTCCAACAATAAAATAAAAAAATGACACATAAGGGCCAAAATAAATGAACAGCTGTCTCTGGCTTCTGCTGGCAAAAGCTACAACTTTCATCTATATCTTTTTAAACTTGGTTAAATAATGTTTATCAGGGTATATTCTGTGAAGGAGTTTAAAGACACTTCTTTAACCTTGTTTGTTAAGAGATAGCGATTGGGCAGAAGTCAGACTTTATTCCAGTCAACATCACTCACAAACTGACTCCAATATGCAATTACATTTGATTTCCAAACAACATCCTGCTGGAAAAGGGCTCTTATCGATCTGTTATGATTATTGTAACGACAGGAGAAACATATTTTACCAACAAGGGAGTTATTTGGTGAGAGGGGTGGGAGCTGCTGGTAATCTAATCTGTTTTACTGTTTAAACAACATTCATATTTGAGAAGAAATTGCACCAAAGATAGTTGCGAATTCCCTTGGTGGTATGGGAATATTATATTTGCCATGAATTCCTTATAAGTAAACAGAAGGCCATCTGTGTTGAATAACTGGTCCACCAAAACAATATTATTTCCAAACCAGTTTTCAAAGAAAATAGACTTTTGTTTAAAAAAAATGTCCTTATTATTGCAGATAAAGTACTGGTGAGGTGAAAAGTTGTGTTTGTAAATTAAACTCATGCTAGAAAAGCTTGACGATGAAATGCAGAAAGTTTCACAGGTATTTTGTTAATATCAAAATTGCAAACAAGGAAGAAATTTATGCCACCCAAACTAGATCAAATATGGAGGGGAATAATATTCCAAATAGATACTGGATACTTAAACTATGTGTTTAATCCAATTGATTTTAAATGTATTATTTAAAGTAAGTTCAGGAAATTAAGACCACCAAGAGTTCATTACGATTGTTTTTCTTATATAATGAATCCTGCTCAAATTTCAGAAGTTCCCAATTTGAACAAAATGCATCTCCTTATTGGCTTTATCCCAAAAGCTACATATCAACCCAGTGATTACTTTTTACTTCCTCATATAGTAGCAGTGGATTGTTAAGTTTCCAATAAGATCCATTAGTAAAACAACTTGTATTAGAGAATTTAATATGAACACTGATAGCTTTATGATCTGTTAGAGGAGTAGAAATAATATCAACTTCCACATCATCTTTGTTAAAGCTCTCAGACAATAACCAGAAGTCAATTCTAGATTGACTAGACCCTGTTTTATTACTCCAGGTAAATTACTTTTTATGTGGACATTTGGTTCTCCAAATATCTATAAGATTGAATTGATCCATGAAGTTTTTAAGATTGTTATTTACGTTAGGTCGACCTGGTGGCCATTTATCTATTGTTTATTTAGTATAATATTAAAATCTCCAACTAATAAAATTACATTTGGATATTTATTTAACCAACAAATATTCTTTCTATGGATTCGAGAAAATAGTTATTTTCCAAACTGTTTTTATACCCATATAAATTTCCCAAGATTAATATATTATCAACATATTTAATTACTTGGCAAATAAAATGTCCTGCAGGATCACATTCTGTATGTAGAACATCTCCATTAAATCTATTCTTTAAAGTAATTACTCCAGCTGAGTGTTCAGACCCATGAGCAAACCAAACTGAATTACCCCATTGTGAAGTCCAAAATGTTGTGTCTTCTTTAGTAGAATGAGCTTCTTGTACAAAACAAAAATCCGCCCTAAACTGTTTGTCAAAAAGAAATAGAGCTTTCCTTTAATGTTATTTCTTAACCCCCATAGCATTAAACGAAACAAGTGATAAATGTGACATATTAGTTAAAGAATATTGCACAAGTAAAATGTCTGGTCAATCTGGTAAACGTTGAAATCAAAGTGGTATCGAGATCAGCACCGACTGTATAACTGAAGTAATTAAAAGTTAGAAAAATATCTTTAATTACCCATGGCAGCTGCCTAAGCGTGACATCTCTCTTATATATTTCCGGATTAATATTAATATAAAAAAACAACATAATGAATAATATATAAAACAAACTGTAAAACATGTGTGTGTTAAAATGTTAAATACATATTGTTCATAGTTAGAGTTCGCAGCAGCATATTGGGATCCAGTTTAACCTTGGAACTCAATTCTGAGAATCTTGAGAAAGTTTTGAAAGAAAATAATAAAAATAGTCCTTTGAAAACTCCTCTGACCCCGTAACATCAGTTCCTTCAATACATCCGCGGCCCCCGACAAAGTCAGCAGATTTCCATCATCGCGCGCTTTTTTGATTAGAGGCCACAACGTCTCCAATCTCTGTCCTCCTTCCTCAGATCCTCCTTCAACTGCATGCCTTGATTCCGGAGAAACTCGCTGCTTTTAGCCGCCTTCCATACTGCATCTGTGAATCTCCTGACAGTGAACCGAATGATTGTTGGGTCGGGCCTTGTCTCATTAGCACGTTTGGTTCCGAGTCAGTGAGCGACATCAAGAGCATCTGGTAGTTTCGCAGCTTCATGTGGCATCACTTCTTGGCATATGCAGATAACCTCCTCTCGCACATTCTCATGATATAAATCCATGGCAGAAATTCTTCATCTTCTGCCAGAAGCTTGTCTTGAATTATTCCGCTTTTGCAGTCATGGCCGTTATTAGTTGGCACACGTGAATCAGGTTTTCCGGAGTCACTGGCTCTTTTTTGTGTAGATTTAGGCATGTTTTCGGGTCAAAGATATAGATAAGGTACTGTACAGTGGAGCAGTAAAACAATGTTAAAAATGAATGTTCTGATTGTAATTTCTGATTGGATGAGCCACATTGGAAACTTGTAATATAGATGATATCTGCCTGTGACAGCACATCAGTTGAACTCTATATTATATTTTCTCTCTGTTTTTATTGTTTAGTTCATCCTGTGTGCTTTTGTTCATTGTGTATTTTCTGCTTTGATGATCCTCATATTTGAGTTGGCACAGGTTTTACATCAGATGCCCTTCCTGATGCACCCCCAGTGTCTGCAGGACTCTCACTCACACCTACAGGGGCAATTTAGAGTCTCCAATTCACTTAACCTGCATGTTTTTGGACTTGTTGGGGAAACCGGATCACCTGGAGGAAACCCACATGAACACGGGAAGAACATGCAAACTCCACACAGAAAGACCAGTTGAGCCAGGACTCAAACCCGGGACCTTCTTGCTGTGACGGGACAGATTTGACCTACTGACTTTTAGTGTTATTTCATGATGACAGATGACAGAAAATACTCCAAAAGCCTGTCACAATCTCATGTTTTATATATGATTTCATTTAATTAAATATAATTAATTATTAATGCGCGTTAACCCTTAAAAGGGCAAGAACATAAAAATACCTATTCAATTAATTTATTGCTATTTTCTATCATATTATGTCACAAATATGACATTTTAAAATTTTTGTCTTCAACATACTGCTTTTATTGACAATTTTGCATCATGTATCTTTCATGAAAACATGTAAAAGGTCGAAACATTTGCCATGAGGTCAGTCAGTTTCTCACAAAGCTGCATGTTACTTTAAAATAAGAAAAAATATTATTTATTATAAAATAATGTTTTCTGTAGTGAAAAACGTCTCAGGTTACGACTGTAACCCTAGTTCCCTGAGAAGGGAACGAGACGATGCGTCGATGACGCTTTGGGAACGCCTTTGCGTGATTACCTCTGAAGCACGTATGTCAACTAGTCAATGGAATGAATGAACGCCACGGGCGGGTGACGTCATGACCAGGAAAGGATATAAGCACATCTGGTGCATTATTCGCGTTAGCTTTTAGAGCCGAAGCAACAACAACAACTTACATTTTATATAGTGCTTTTCTTTTTCTAGGCACTCAAAGCGCTTTTACATAGTATAGGGGGAATCTCCTCAACCACCACCAGTGTGCAGCATCCACCTGGATGATGCGACGGCAGCCATAGTGCGCCAGAACGCTCACCACACACCAGCTATTGGTGGAGAGGAGATGGTAGAGTGATGTAGCCAATTTAGGGATGGAGATTATTAGGAGGCCATGATAGATAGAGGCCAATGGGGGGAATTTGGCTAGGACACCGGGGTTAAACCCCTACTCTTCACGAGAAGTGCCCTAGGGATTTTCAATGACCACAGAGAGTCAGGACCTCGGTTTAACGTCCCATCCGATTTTTTTTCAGTATAGTGTCCCTGTCACTATACTGGGGCATTAGGACCCACACAGACCGTGGGGTGAGCACCCCCTGCTGGCCTCACTAATACCACTTCCAGCAGCAACCTTGGTTTTCCTCAGGAGGTCTCCCATCCAGGTACTGGCCAGGCTCAGCCTTGCTTAGCTTTAGTGGGCAACCAGGCAATAGCTGCAAAAGTCGATCGCAGGGATGCAAGAAGTATGGCAGGGCGACGCATCGTCTCGTTCCCTTCTCAGGGAACTAGGGTTACAGTCGTAACCTGAGACGTTCCCTTACGAGGGAACTCGCGATGCGTCGATGACGCTTTGGGAACGATAATACCCAGTCCGCCATAATTACAAAATGCCAGATGATAAAAAACTGTCTGCAAATTAAGTAAAAAGCACCCGGGATCCTGGGGCAGCTTCCAGGTCCAGGCTATAAAACCTCACAAAAGTTAGCGGCGAGGACCAACCTGCTGCATCACAAACCTCCTGGAGGGAAACTCATGATAAGAGGGCTTTAGAGGCTGCCATACTTCGAGTAGAGTGAGCTCTGACCACCAAAGGGCACGGCTGGCCAGAGGACTCATATGCAAGAGAAATAGCCTCAACTATCCACTTACTGATTGTCTGTTTAGAAGCAGGAAGACCTTTCTTAGGTGAACCAAAACAGACAAACAACTGATCAGATCTTCTCCACGGGGCAGCCCTGTGGACATAAGTGTCCAGTGCTCGCAGATGTAAAACGATACTGGAGAAACTCAAGTACTGTGTTGACTGAACAGTTAACTGGATCTCGCTGATGCTGGTGACACCAAGACATGAAAACATTCCACTTAAGTGTATATAACTTCCTCGTGGCTGGAGCTCTGGAGCTAAGAATGGTCTCAACGACCTCAGTTGAGAGACCACTCTCTAAAAGTTGGGCCCCCTCAGAGGCCAAACCCATAGGTTCCAAATCTCCGGTCGGGGGTGAAATAGTGTGCCCCCTGCCTGAGACAGAAGATCTCTCCTGACAGGTACCTTGAAAGGAGGGCCGTCGAGGAGATGAATTAGGTCCGCAAACCAAATTTGACTCAGCCAGCGTGGAGCTACTAATAATAGACTTACTCCGTCCTGGCGGACTCTCTCCAGAACTCCTGGGAGCAGAGCAACAGGGGGAAATGCGTACAGACGTAGCCTCGGCCACGTCTGTACCATAGCGTCCAACCCCAAGGGGGCTGGTTGCGTGAGGGAGAACCAAAGTGGACAGTGCGTCGTAAGCTGAGACGCAAACAGATCCACTTCTGCTTGGTCGTAAAATTCCCAAATGAGCTCCACCACCTCGCGGTGGAGTCTCCATTCCCCTGGCCTCAGCACCTGCCACGACAGGGTGTCTGCTCCTATATTCTGGTACCCTGGGATATACACTGCCCTCAGGGAGAGTATTTAACCCAGAGACCACAAGAGGATCTGGTGCGCCAGTTTGCAGAGTGGACGCGAGTGCAGACCCCCCTGTCGATTTAAATAAGAGACCACCGATGTGTTGTCTGTACGGACAAGCACATGATGGCCCCTCAGATCTGGGAGGAAATGTTTCAACGCATTAAAGACGCCATCATCTCCAGGCAATTTATGTGCCAAGAGAGATGATGGTTCCTCCACAGACCCTGAGCTGAGCGGCCTTCCATTACCGCTCCCCAGCCGGTGAGAGAAGCGTCTGTCGAGATAGCAACTCGATGGCAAAGAGCTCCCAACACCGGACCCTGGGACAGGAACCAATGTTTCCTCCATATAATCAAGGCGCGGATACACCGCCGCGTGATCTTGATCATACGAAGTGGGTTCCCCCTCAGGGAGAACCCTCTGGTCCTGAGCCACCACTGCAAAGGTCTCATGTACAGCAGGCCAAAGGGGATCACATTGGACGCCGCTGCCATGAGGCCTAACAGTCTCTCGAACTGTTTCACAGTGCGTGACTGGCCTAGCTTCAACTCTTTTGCGGCTGTGAAGATAGCAGCTACACGAACGGGCGATAGTGTGGCCCGCATCGTGACTGAATCCCATACCACACCAAGGACAGTGGTTCTCTGTAATGGAGAAAGCACACTCTTCTTGGCATTGAGTCTCAACCCCAATTTCTTCATATGAGCGAGAACGACATCTCGATGCCGACCCGCTGACTGCTCTGATTCCGCCAGAATCAGCCAGTCGTCGATGTAGTTCAGAATGCGTATGCCCTGCAGCCTGAGCGGGGCCAGAGCTGCATCTACGCACTTCGTGAACGTCGCGGGGTGACAGAGCTAGACCGAATGGAAGCACCCGATATTGGTATTCTTTGCCCCCGAAAGAAAACCTCAGGAACTTCCTGTGTTGAGGGAGGATGGAGACATTGAAGAAAGCGTCCTTCAAATCTATCGTGACAAACCAGTCCTCGGATCTGATTTGAGTCACTATCTGTTTGAGTGTGAGCATCTTGAATTTCAATTTCATGACTGCACGATTCAGCAAACGGAGATCTAAAATTGGACGCAACCCCCCATCCTTTTTTGGAACAATGAAGTATCGGCTGTAAAACCCTGATTCTCTGTCGGGGGAGTACACCTGTTCTATAGCTCCCTTTGCTAAGAGAGACTCTACTTCTTGCTCCATTACCAGAGCCTGCTCGGGATGTACTACCGTGAGTAACACCCCGTTGTAACGAGGCAGAGGAGAACCGAATTGGATTCTGTAACCTTTCTCTATTATCTGCAGGACCCAAGGAGATATATTCGCCAGATTCTTCCACTCTGTCAGAAAATCTACTAAGGGTACCAGATTCTCGAGACTGGCCTCTGGTGTTAAAGGAATAGCCACTTCGGTGACCTGAAACATATTGGCAGGAAACAACCGAACTGACTGTTTTTGAACCCCCCTCAGAGGGCTCACGTCCGACGCAACGTCGAGTCGACATTGCGCCTAACTTTCGCTGGATACCACTGCGCCCCGAAGCACCAAGGGTGGCGGGGTTGGCAGACTGGTCCCATGAGGACCCCAAAGTGGAGCGGGCACCGTATTCTGAGGTGTACACCGCTCCACCCCGGTTGGGGCTGTCCTCGATGGTCTGACGTGCATAGCGTCAGGACCTTTTCTGAGCTGAAGCCTTCTTAGCCGTAAGTACGGTCCTCAGATCCGGCTTAGACTTAGCCAACTTCGGCTGAGAGCGTTGGCTCGGTCCCCAAGATTTATTCGGGGGAGCACGAGATGCAACACTTATTTTCTGTGGCACATGGTGCGAGGAACTTGGCTGGGGATGGACTCGGCGAGGAAGGAATTTTTTAAAAGCCTTTCAACAACCGTATTCACCGAGTCACCGAAAAGACCAGAGGGAGACATAGGGGCATCTAAGAGAAAAGCCCACTCTTTATCTTTAATCTCTGCAAGATTTAACCAAAGATGTCTCTCAGTAGCTACGAGGGCTGCCATAGACCGCCCAATAGCACGGGCGGTCTCCTTCGTGGCTCTGAGAGAAAGATCTGTAGCCCGACGAAGTTCTCGAATTTCGTCGGGACTAACTCCCTCACTCCTATCGATATCCCCCAGCAGATCTGCCTGATAGGCTTGGAGCACTGCCATCGTGTGCAGACAGGCTCCAGCTTGACCTGCTGCCGTATAAGCCTTACCCACTAAATTGGATGTGGTTTTTAGTGGTTTATTCGGCAACACGGGATCCCTCAGGGACGATTCTGACCCAGGAGGCAGATAGCTCGCGAGCGTCTGTTCCGCTGGGGGCATCGACCCATAACCAAAATCTTTCAGCCCCTTTATATTTGAATACATGTGAACATGGGGACTAAAAAGACGTGACGAATATGGTTTATTCCATGATCTACATAGCTCACTATGTAGATCAGGAAAAAATGGAAGGGCTCATGATTGAGATGAAACATTAGATGTGAGAAAACGCTCGTCTAATTTGCTTTTAGGATGAGTATCTCTTTTTTCTGCTGGCCAGTCAATATTTAATTTATCAACAGCACGAGTTATCACCTCAATAAACTCCTCATATGCTGGGGAGAGGGATGGCGAATCCTCTCCCCTTATTGTGTTAGTGTTTGTGTCACTCTCATAAATGCTCAGTAACTATACCTCCTCAGAGCTAGAGCACCGAAGCATCAGGCTCTCTTCCCGGGCGGAAGAAGCCGCAGCGTGGGCTTCCGACACCGGCAAGAGAGCAATGGATCCCTCGGGTAAAGGAGGAGATAAGGCAGAGCCCGTCTCCAACCCCGCCGAGAGATCCATTTGCAAACCCCAAGTGAGCTTTCTCTGCGCTGCCTCGGCAGCCGCAGGTCGAGAACCCTGAGGTTTGCGAGCCTGTCCATCATCCTCAAATGCGGACAGACGGGAGCGGAGCACGCGGAGCGGCAGACGCACACAATGCTGACAGTCAGACCCCTCGAAGGCTGACATCGCATGCTCCACTCCCAAACAAACTACACAAAGCTCATGTGTATCTCCACCCGTGATATAACGAGGGCAAGGAGAAGCACAGGCTTTAAATAGTTGTTACGCCATAATATCCAATATAAAGAGAGACAGACAACAATAAATAAGACAGACAGTTTTGACACAGAGCGCTTTGCTGAGGCACAAAAGCTAACGCGAGTAATGCACCGGATGTGCTTATATACTTTCCTGGTCATGACGTCACCCGCCCGTGGCGTTCATTCATTCCATTGACTAGTTGACATACGTGCTTCAGAGGTAATCACACAAAGGCTTTCCCAAAGCGTCATCGACGCATCGCGAGTTCCCTCGTAAGGGTACTAAAAACATTTCAGCATTAACAACAGATTAATTATGATAGTAAAAACAGAGAAACCACAAAATGTGTACGGTTCAGAACAACATGAGGGTGTGTGTATAATGACTGCATTTGACTTTTATCAATGAGTGAACTCTTAAAATCTGTCAAATTTACACCAACTTTAAATGATCCTGTAATTAGTTCTTGTAAATCCATTTATGAATGCAAAAGTGTGAAGCTGTTTTTTCTAGAATTGTCTGTTAAGTATTAAGATTTATATACTGTAGAAAAATCACAAGAATTCTGTATTTGTAAATGTTTATTTAGTATAAATAAAACAATGAGTATCTGAATGTGCCGTGTGTTTAATAAAGAGTTCATATATAGACTCATTTATTCATTTCAAGTATTTGGGATTTTAAAATCATAATTTTTATTATTGAATCTGATAGTAAATAAGTTCAATCACATCACAGTGAGACACAAAGTACTGTCATTGTATTGAATTCAATCAGTTTCATTGATGAAATGATTTCTAGAAAGAGTTTGGAGTTGTGTTGATGTGAGATACAGTGAGTATATTTCACTCATCCAGTTGTGTGTGTGTGTCTCTGATGATCAATTTCACACACACACACTGAGGAATCAGGATAAAGATAAAATCCAGCATAGAGGGGTCGAGTGAATGTGGTGATGAGTGTGTGTAAGTGTGTGAGTGTGTGTGTGTCAGAGACGCTGTAGAAGGACAAAGTGCCGGCCGGACAGTCCACATACACTCCTACTCTCTTACAGTCGTGTGAAGGGGGACGTATGTCAGTTCTGTTTTTATTGTGATGGACAGTGAATCTGTTATTAGAGCACCTCAGACTCCAGGAGTTTACATTGAATCCAAACACACAGTCATAACTCTCTCCTTTCCTGCTGATTTCATTATATGACACTGATATAACAGCAGCATCTCCACTCCATTGAGTCTCCCAGTAACATCGTCCAGTCAGACTCTCTCTACACAGAACCTGATGATACTCATTAAATCTCTCTGGATGATTAGGATATGACTGACGCTCTCTCACACGTGTCACTTTCCTGTTCCCCTCAGACAGAATGAGTTCAGTGTGTGCTGTGTTTGAATCCAGTGTGAGATCACAGACATCTGAACACAAGAAGAGAAAAAACACTTAAAACACAACAATCACTAAACCAGTGTGTGTGTATGTGTGTGTGTGTGTGTGTGTGTGAGTGTGTGAGTGTGTGTGTGTGTATGTGTGTGTGTGTGTGTTTGAATCCAGTGTGAGATCACAGACATCTGAACACAAGAGAAAAAACACTTAAAACACAACAATCACTAAACCAGTGTGTGTGTATGTGTGTGTGTATGTGTGTGTGTGAGTGTGTGTGTGTGTGTGTGTGTGTGGGCTTGTTTATGTGGTTTATGAGAACATTTTTTTAGGTTACAAATTAGTAATTACAAGGGTATTATGCTATAAATGTGGTTTATGAGGACATTTCTATTGTCCCCATAATTCAAATCGCTTAAAAATCATACTAAACAATGTTTTATTGAAAATGTAAAAATGCAGAAAGTTTTTTGTGAGGGTTAGGTTTAGGGGTAGGGTTAGGGTATAGAATCTATAGTTTGTACAGAATAAAAATCATTATGTCTATGGAGAGTCCTCATAAGGATAGCTGCACCAACATGTGTGTGTGTGTGTGTGTGTGTGTGTGTGTGAGTGTGTGTGTGTGTATTTGAATCCAGTGTGAGATCACAGACATCTGAACACAAGAAGAGAAAAAAAACTTTAAACACAACAATCACTAAACCAGTGTGTGTGTGTGTGTGTGTGTGTGTGTGTGATAGTGAGTGTGTGTGTGTGTGTGTGTGTGTGTGTATGTGTGATAGTGAGTGTGTGTGTAAAAGTGAGTGCGTGTGTGTGTGATAGTGAGTGTGTGTGTGTGTGTGATAGTGAGTGTGTGTGTGTGTGATAGTGAGTGTGTGTGTGTGTGATAGTGTGTGTGATAGTGAGTGTGTGTGTGTGATAGTGAGTGTGTGTGTGTGTATGATAGTGAGTGTGTGTGTGTGTGAATGTGTGATAGTGAGTGTGTGTGTGTGAAAGTGAGTGTGTGTGTGTGTGTGTGATAGTGAATGTGTGTGTGTGTGTGATAGTGAGTGTGTGTGTGTGTGTGATAGTGGGTGTGTGTGTGTGATAGTGAGTGTTTGATAGTGAGTGTGTGTGTGGGTGTGTGATAGTGAGTGTGTGTGTGTGCAAGTGTGAGTGTGTGTGCAAATGCGAGTGTGTGTGCAAGTGTGAGTGTGTGTGTGTGTGTGTGTAGACCTACATTTGCGTGGTCCTGCTTTAATCCTGAACTCTCCTCCATGATCCACACTATAAAAACACAAACACACACAAATTATGACATCACATTCAGCTCACCTGAAACTTACTTCAAAGTGATTTTATCTGAAATAACACACAGAGAATGTCTCTCTCTCTCTCTCTCTCTCTCTCTCTCTCTCTTTATTAATTTATATTTATTAGCTTTATTGGCATGTAAATTTTGATGGTTTTATAGCCTTATTTTTTATCAATTTAGTTTTCCTGGAACTGAATGTGTTAACACTAACAACAAAACAAATATGTGATTAATCGTGATTCAATATTTCATTCCACTGACAGTCTTACAACACATGAGGGGTGTGAGGGGTCCAGGAACTGAGTTTGACACCCCTGCAATACACACACACAACATCCCACCAACAATAAACTCAAGTGCTTTCACACTGCACTTAACCCTGGGTTATTGTCTTTTAACCCCGCTTTAACCTCCAGTAAAGTAACGTTTCACACTTGTAACTCTGAAAGGTGATTAGCAACACTTTTAATTCTGGGTTATGAAACGGCTCCAGATCAATGTTAGCGCCGCTTTTAAAAGTGCAGCAGTAAGTTTTTATCTGGCTCTTATTCGTCCCAATAGTACCAGTGGTTTTGGACTTTATACTGACACCACAGACTGATCACTGCCCGACCCCCCCTGTGAAAAATCCTGCACCGCCCCTGTTAACTGCTGCTGCGCCACACAAAAATGTCTGTAAGATGGACTGCTGCGACTCGTAATCTCTCTGGCGGCTGATGAGACCGTTGTGTGCTCGCTCTTGGTGCTTGATGTCACACCGTTTATCTGTGATCATTATTGATATTATTAGTGGTAGTAACTGATCAACTGCAAGACAGTTTGTTATATGCGGTCAACATGGCAGCATCCATGAGGGGCGACCCGCTCAATGTACAATTAAACAGCTTTTACTGAGGTCAGTATCTGACTGGAGTCATCATCTAATGTGAGTGTACATCATTTTAAACATATTTGTGTGCTATTGTGTTTATTTGTAACACTTTTTAAATGATCTTAATACAGTGACAGAGTGGAGCACAACACAACCAAATGAGCAAATAAATGCTGAAAACACAACGGAAATAATCCACAACACAAGATTTTCCGAGAAGAAATATGTATAAAAATGCTGTTCTTTGTATTTGTCCTGAAGTGCTCTGGATGATGTATATCTGTTTTTTTGTTTTTTTATTTTCTCGATTTCGTACTGCTTTGACCAGGGACCTTCTCTTGTATTGTCTTGCAGTGGGACGCTTCGCATCGGGGTCCTGATCACCCTGTCTGGGATTATTGTGAGATAACCTGCTGCCTGTACATTATAACTTACCATCTGCCAAACTATAAAATAACATTTGTTAATAATTATTTTATGATGTATTGAATTGAACAAACACAAATACTAATAATTTGTAATGATTACTGCCCATATTAACAGTTTAGATTTTCATTTGATTCAGTGATTGGTTGCTTTTGTAACTTAGTTTGATTGTAAACAATACCTACTCGAAAACAATGATTATTCATTTGCAGTTTATTTATTGTTGTTTTCTCAAGTACTGTTTTCTGCTATGGCAGGGATCGGGAACCTCACCATTCACCAACACATGATTGTTTGAAACTTTCCCGCAGAAAGTGTGGGTATGATTGCAAAGCTTGAAGTCATAAACACTGTTATGATTTCCTTTCTCCTGAATTTGTCGTACAGCCTACTCCTGGTGAACAAGGTTTTAAATTAACACCTGCCAAATGCGGATTATTCATGTACAGTGGCGGGTCATTTTGCTGATGTACCAGCACCTGTGGAGGGTGACCTGTACGACTTCTCGGCAAAAATACAAAGCAAAAATATTCACTGACCCTCGGCAGGAGGGTTGAAAATATAATCGGATATCTTGATATTTTTAAGCCGATTATCTTTCAAATATTTTTTACATATCGCCCAAAAGGGAAGTTAACATTTCTATGAACAATTGTAAAATTAAGTAATTTTATGGAGACCCACAAAAACACGTTTACACAATTCAATATTACAACATGTTACCCATTAATTGTTGCATATTTGTTTTCTTTTTGTGTTTTTGAGTAGTCTATGGGCATAATAAACATTTTATTTTATTGAAAAACGTATTAGTTAAAACTTAAATTATTAGTTTGAGCTTTGGCTCTTCCAAATCAGAGAACCATTAATGGTGCCATACCCAAAATATCCAAAATCCTCTCACACCACAGATTTCAGCTGTGAAATAAATGTTCAGGGTCCGACATGTCTTTGTGGTGAGATGAGCCCGTGCCGTGCCTTTAAATGAAGTGTCCATTCAATGTAAAATGAGGAAATCCCGATTTATCAAATGTATCTGATGAT